>NW_010332788.1:0-9852 GCF_000700745.2 Antrostomus carolinensis | reverse complement strand
GCCTGGGGTGAAATGAATCTGCTCCCATGTTCTTTGTAAAACAAATCCAATCCTGGCAAACTGGACATATTAACCTGGTGGAATTAATGCAATCTGTTAAATCTTGTCCTATTTTTCCAGCATATTTTACGTACTCAATTACATTGAGACCATGAAAAAGTATAATTGTATCACACAAGTAGTTGGGTGTGGAAGAAATCTAGGATGTTAAATAGTTGTGTCCAAGGTCTGCTGAAGCTTTACATGGTTTGGAAGGCAGCATTATTTGCTGAAAGAGTATTTTGCAGATGCCAAAGTAGTAAAGTAAAAATATCTAATGCTGATCTTAAACTGGTTAGTTCTAGGCTAATGAAATTAAGAATAACCTCTACCCCTATGTACAAGGGTTTTAAGTTGCTCACAGGTACAAGCAGTGAAAAACTACAGTGGTTTATAAAATTTAAGATTAATTTTCAAAGGCAAATGTAGATATTTAAGGTATGTTTCTAAGGGAGTGAAGATACTGTGGAAAATTATTCAGCTCTAGGCTTAAAATAGTTGCTAATTCTGGAATTATTTGCTTATTTTAAGCTAAAGTTGTAATAGTGTTTGTGTTCTGCATGCATGGAGTTCATTCACCGTGGTTCTGGCCAGGGTAGGTAAGGACACAGGAAGGTTGAATTCCACTCAGTGTTCTTGTGCATTAGTTGAGCCAAGTGCCTTTTAAAGAGCCTTTCTGCTTTGGAAGGGTTTCCTTGGGGAAGCACAGGAGCTTTCTTTTAGAAAGAAAACCCCATGCAGTTGACCGTTTTTCACAATAATGTGTTCATTCTCAGCATAGGTTTTGAACATATGTAGTGAAATATGTGCACTCACAGCATATTTGCACCACAGTATTTAAGAGAGAAATACCCATTATTCCCATATTAGAACAGTGGGTGATTTTTGTTGAAACTGGAGATCCACATAAATATAAGATATTCCTAACAAAGTAACCTTGCCAGCTTAAAATCTGGAACTGTGTGTCTACTGTTTGAGAGAGCAAAAATAAATCAGTGAGCTGTTTCCTCTATGGAAGAAGGAATATGTGATTTACTCTGCATTGCTTACCTCAGGGACAACCCCAGTAGAGAAGGCTGCCAGGCATCTTGTTTGGCAAGGCTCCCTGTTTTTATGCATCACCATCACTGCTAGGTCTTTGCTATGTGACTAAGTCTGTGGAATAATGTGTAAGGTGGGAGTTAGTTGCACTCTACTGAGAAACTGCTTTCCCCTCTGGTAATGTGACATTAATTACTGAAGACACGGATTAATATTTTGTATGTACAGAGGGCTGTGAAAGCATGAATAAATAACATCTCTAGTGATCATCTGACAGAATGGCAAATACATTGGTGTTACACTGAACAGATGGATTCCCTGCCAGTTGTGATGACTTCTGCAGTAAAAGGGTCAAATGTGTTTTATATTCTTTTCTTATCCAGACGTGTCTTCCTGCTTCCCTCAAATAGCGAATAAAGAGCAAAGCGATTCTGACAGTGTCTCTTATTTCTCCTTTGTTCTTGGGCTTTGGGAGCTGAACAACATTTTATTACTTCTAGGGATCACTGAAAGGTTAAAGATTGTGAAATCTCATCTGAAAAAAAAAAATCCCCTACTTCCCAAAGAAAAACAGAGGAGCTGTATGGATAGAGATCTCAACTGAAAATCTAGTTGAAGGGCAATTATTTGCTTTACATGAAATGTGCTGAGCCATAGTGTCCTTAGGAGTTCTATGTTCCATCTGAAAACAGCAATAACTGAAAATTTGAAGAGATTAGAAAAATCTTTCCATGCCAGTTGTTTGCTTTGGAGTCTGTTTAGCTTGTTTTTTACTTCTGTTACACTGGATAAATAGCTGCAGTGATAAAATTCAAAGAGGCTTTTCTGGAACAGTCTGGCTGCAGGAATGCCTGATGATGTGGAATTCTATACAGCTTGTTAGTTTTCATTTTCTCTTTTCAAGAAGCATGAACAGCTGTCTGTATCTAATTGTATTTGTTTCCTGTCACTACAAAAATTTCCCACATGAGCTAGGGCTGTGGTAAGCTCTCTGACGTATGGGTCAGTGGAGATAAACTGCAATCAGGAATTCATAATTAAAGATACTGTACTTCAGCTCTGTTGCTGACTATCCTGTGTGCCTCTATGTCAATCTGCCACAAAGTGTCTGGAATTCTCTAGGGAACCACTCCACCCAGCCTTGAATAAGGAAACTTCGAGCTATGTTTGCTATGGAAAGAAGAGGAAACCATCCTATAGAACAATGAATGCAAAATAGGTCAAGGAGAAATGTGGTGTCTTGTGCTCCCACAGATAGACCTATTGTGGGAAAGGACTGTTTGCATGATGCAGTCAGGGAAAATGGACAGAGATGAGCTCTGTGGAGTAACTGGGTTTCCAAGATGATGTGAGGGTGTTAGAACATTCTCTGTGCCCAGATCATCAACTATAGATTATCCATGAGAGGATGGGGCAACTAATGGGCTCAAGCATAACATATTCCCTGATCTGTAATCTATGCATCTAAATGGTACTCAGAAGCCACCTGTATTTTAATTGTGTGAGGTCTTAACAAGGAATTATGGGAGATGAGAATTTGGACTTACCCAGGGCTTTTCCTGGTTCTTTCACACTGCTGAAAGGTGTTGCATGGGACATACCCCAGAGTTTGCCCCCATTTGAACATTAGGTGAATTTGGGGTGTAAGATAGAGCCACTAACTGCGTAACACAGGTGCACTCTAAAGCCATCCAAGTTATAGCAGTTGTGGTATTTGTCCACTTATGTATAAAGCTATTTTTTCCCCCCTTTCCTATTTTCTCCAGTGCAGACCAGACATTCATGGATCTGGGATGCAATTTGCATTTTTTTGTTAAAAGCCAGTACTGACAACGTTCATTCTGGCCTGTGAGGGCATTTCTCTCTAGGGTCAAAAGCCAATATGAGCAAACAATAAGCAACATTAACAAAACAGGAATTTGCTCCCCAGCTAATTTCCTTCAATGTTTGAGTGCGCATGTTCTTGTGGTTTGGATGTGTGATATGTATCTGCAGAAAGATAGATATTTTCTGTTTTTTAAACCTTCAGAAAATGAGTCTTTGAAAGTCCTGCACAATGCCTGCTCCAGATGGAATTCTAAGTATCTATGCCATTAATACTAGGCAGAATTATAAAAATGTTACATAATGTATGTTCCCAAACCAGATATACATATTTCTGTTTCCTGTCTTGCCTCACATCACAATTTTGCACTCTGCTCCACTGCTATGTATCTGCTGATAACGTTGAATATCTTTTTTTGAGTAAGATAATATATACTATTACTTAGAATAAAAGCTTGAATATTCATGAGAGAGCTTTTTTATGGATATTATATCTGCTTTCATTTTCTGTGTCACTAATTCTCTGTAATATAAATTAGTTTAACACTTCCCATAGGCTAAATTCTAGTCTTACATATGCCAAAACCCTCCTGAAGCAAGATTGTGAGTCAGTTCCTACAAAATCTCTTACTTAGGTGAGCAGTAATTTGCAGATGATGGATTTATATGAACTTCTATTTTAATATCTGAAGGAAAGAAGAATATCTTAAAAGGTTTTGTAATGTTGACTATATTACACTGTAAAAATCTTTGCGAAGGCTGAAAACTTCTATTCCTGACAATTATATATTATTGTATGTTCTGGCTTTGTCACCTACTGTTTAAAAAATAATGGTGCAGAAACTTACATGAATGCATTAGGAAAAATTCTGCAGGAGGGAAATGCATTGGGTTTTGTTTTAATTTCCAGTTGTGTTTGCCTTTTAAAGTAGAATGAGACTTTTCTGTCACTGGTTGCTTTCAGATTTCACCATAAATAACAAGATTTTGAAGGAATAGTGGAATCATGAAGGATAGCTAAAACTACAGAAAGTACTCTATTGCCTTTACATCTCCCTTTAAAGTAGATGAATTTTTTTTGAAAAGAGAATAAAATAGACATTTGAGCGGAAACCATGCAGAGGTATTTATCCTTTTGTTTTAGAAAATAAGTTTCAGAGTAATTTCACCTGTACTGGAAAGACAAAAAGATTTTTAAAAAAACCTGTTGTATTGGAGGGCAATTTCCAGTTTTCAGTGTTAGAAATCAAAACTGTCAGAAACTCCACTGAAGCTCCACAGAAACTTCTCAACCTAGACCATCTCCATGTGAGCATGTTAGCAACATACCACAACACTAATATAGACTTGGTTTAGATCGGGTGCTCGTTTGACTCACATGCTCCTGGACTTTTCTCATAGAACCAGGGAAAAATTGGCAGTAAACAACTAGGCAACTGTCGAGGATTGGTTAGCTGACAAGGGTCACATAGACATACTGTAGATGGCTGACCAGGATTTTGGGAAACGTCGGACTCTGTTAGTCTGAAGTGCTGGGGTGGTAAGGACACGCTGTCCTTGACTGCAGCTGCTATATGATAACAGCTTGCTTACAGTCAGCTAAGGCATGGGAACTTAAGGGAGTAAGCAACCAAGAATGAGGAACTAGGGGAGGGGATGACGTTTAGGATAGTGACCAATTAATTAGTTAGGTTACAGAATATGTATGATCTCATTAAGAACTGTATAAGTATGCTGAATGCTGATCAATAAACGAAGCTTGCTGATCGCTCATATTGAGTGGTCGAGTTTTCCCACTGCGACAGGCAACTTTATTTGGATCCCTGTCTTGTTTGGTTAGCAGTGGCCTCTATCCGAATTTAACTAGGGCATGTATTTTGAAGTGGTATGGTGAGCCATTCTGAAAGGCTGTTAGAAGAGGTTGTGTTACAGAAAGGTACTACACTGACAAAAGGACGTTATGGAGACAAATAATCAATGAACATCCAAAGGTAACAAAGCACATCGGGATAAATTAACTTTTAGTTTAACTCCATCAAGTGCCAGAAATTCATTGTAGAAAATTTGATTTATCATCACAAAATATTTTTGAAGGTGTCTTGTCATAAATTATACTTATCTGTTTGTGAAGTATCTTTTTAAAATAAGCATACACTTAGAATAATTGGATATTAACAGAGCTCAAGATGTTAATATGAATATGTCCCAGTAAAATGAAACCTCTTAATGTATGCAATTAGCGTGAAACTAGCATCACTGCTTTGAAAAGCATAAACTTATTTTGTCTATAGTTCCATACTACATACATAAATCCATACTCCATTTATTTTTTTTTAATTTGCTGATAGCATCCCAGTTTGTTTGATTTTCAACCTATATTCTTAATAATTTGTCAATGAAATACTGCATATTGTTTGAAACTAAAATCCTACCCTTGCTCCAGAATTGCAGGTATAATTGGTCAGACATTTTTGGCTTCTTTAAAGCCTTTCTAATCCAGAATATGACTAAAAGTAACTCATTTCTACAGTAAGCTCCAAGACCTTTATAAAATGGAAGAATTAAAGACAGATAATATTTGCTTTCTGTTTAAATTTTCAGAGATTTCAGAGGTGGATGTCATAGCTCGTAGAAACCCAGGGGAGAAAAAGTAAACACTTTTCTGAGCCCTCTGAATAGATTTTTTTGGGAACTTCCCAACAAAAATTTTCATCAGGATATTCTGAGTCCTCAAAATTTTTACTGACACTCGAGTGGCAAAACTGTCACCTAACATACAGAGAGCATATGAATCAAATTAGAAAGATGCCTACAAATCCCATCTGATCTGGTTAAAGCACAGAGGCATTAACAGTATCACAAAGTACAAGATCAAACATCCTGTGAGACTGGGATCCTATTAGGTAGCGTTGTATTTTATAGCCTTGATGAATGTTGAGGGTCTGGCCTTTACTAATGTCATGTTTCTCTATGGGCTGATGTATCATAAAAGCTTATATTGGCTTAACCCTCTTTCAGTTTGAAATACGAAATGAATTTAATTCTAAATAACACTAATTTTGCCCCAGACCTAGTGTTTTTTGGAAATCCTCCTTGTTATAAAAAGGGTGATGAAAATTAGTGTGAAAATACAGAAACCAAGGCATTATTATGGCTACTATGTAGCAAAGGGTACTTCAAAAAACGTTTCTCCTTCTGACCCCATGTTTCGAGTTTGAGTTAGAGGAACAAATACATTTTTTTTAATATAACACACTACTATTAGGTAGGTAATTTGTATTTGTCCTGTGTATTTTTGTGTCCAGGCTTCTCTATTATTACCTTTTACTAATACCATTTGTCTTACTGCTGAACATAACCATGAGCCTGTTATAGGTACTACAACCATTTTCTTCAGTTTAAATTTTGCAAAGAACGTAATTGTCTCCTGTAAGATTTAAGCTTGCTCTTTAAAGCTTAAGTGTTCTACTAAACTGCTGTCTACCTGATAGCAATCAGAAATGGATATTCATTCCATCGATTCACTGCCCGCAGTAGTATGAGCCATTGCTTACTTCAAAGGCAAGTAAGACTATTTATGAGGCAATTTAATAAAAGATGTTGATAAACAGCAAAACCATAAAGCTGGGATTTCATCAGTTCTTTAGTACTTTCATCAGTTACTTTAGTAAAGCAGGCCAACCTTACATTCTTTCCATTTCAACTGACCTAAAACATTTCCTTCTGTATTGATATAAGAAATGGACATACCACCCAGTCCAGAATCTTTGGGGAGTTCCTTCAGCTGTAGCAGTGCTGTTCTCTTCACTGAAGCTCTGAAAAGACAATTTATTTGTGCTAGCAAAGTGTTTGCCAAATCCATGCACTATCTAGTTGAAACTTTCCCACTTGGTTAAATACTGTTTATATTTCCATAATTATAGATAGTTCTGAATTTTCAATTTTTTTTTCTCCTTTTCTTTTTGAATTGAATGAAAATAGGATTTTGGCAATGATTTCCCCTTGCCCATTGTGTTCTTGTAGTATGGACCCTTTCCATCCTCATTTAACACCTTTTTTCTCTTAATTAAAAAAATAATAAAAAGTTGATGCATATTTTGAGTGGCTAAGAAAAGGCTTTATTTCCCCTGCCACTTCAGTGTCTGTTTGGGTACCCATGCCCTGTATTGACCAGGATTGTCCCAGCCCACCCTTGTGCTGCAGGCTCCCTTTGCACTGCCCTGCTGTTTCCTGCTCACCTACGTGTGGATCCTAGGAGGCTCTTCCAGCCAAAGGTACTTGTTGCTCTTAGGGAAGGTGTGTTCTTCCCTATTCCTTCCTGGCAAATTCTTACCGCTCCCAGGACAGCAAGGCAAACCATCAATCTGCAAACCATCAATCACATTTTTAGAATATAATGTAATTTGCATTGACTGTGAGCAAACAACAAGAAAGGATGCTGCCTTTCACATCTCTAAAGTATCAAAACCAACAAGCGCAAAGAACCATAATGCACCATTTTAAAAAGCATTGATGTCTAAAAGACAATCTCTTGATTGCCAAGTTTTTAAGATTTCAGTTGCCTGTGGCTGGCATTGTCTCTGTACTAACACAGATTAGCTCTGAATAGCTGCTTTTACTGGGTGTTTTCTGCACTTTTGGTATTTGAACAATCCAGCAGCAGCACAGAGTATAATGATGATGCAGCAAAAGTTCTGTATGGATTTGAAACAAATCAGAAAACAAGCATCTACAGAAAACATGTTTGGATTTGAAATGAAATGTTCCCAAAATACTACTACAATCTTCAAGCTCTCTAATTGCTGCCAGAGTGCAATCTGTCACAATACTGCCTTGTTCTTGCACATTTTACCATTAAACTTGCTGTAAGTATGAAATATAAAAACAAGGTGTCAAACAGAAGCAAATCTCAAGAATATGCTGTCTGTATATCTATTAAAAACAACAATTCCCACCCTCAAGACCTGATATCACTGAAAAGGTGTCTTTATTGACATGAAATGCATCAATGAAAGACTGAATTTATGAAAGAGAGCAAAAATGTCTCTTGATGATCCACACAGAGCAAGTATTATTAAGGAATTAGCATTTCTACAAAATAGCTGATCCACACGCAGTTTGTAGAATAAAATGGATCCACTGCAATCATTTCTAGCTTAAAGAGGAGGAACTCACAAGAGGATTAGAAAGGTTATAGAAGACAAACTTCTGAGTCTAGCAGAGAACCTCCTGGAAAACCTAAAAGTCATAACCAGCATATAGAATGAGAAATTCATTGTAAAGCTGAAGGCAGAGAAAGAAAAAAAGAACCCAAACTCCTGGTTTAACTTTAAAATATTTTTAAAACATCAACTTTCTGTTCTCACTAATCTGCTAAATATAGTAAATTATGTTCTACTGTCTTACAAATGGGAACTTGGTACAAACAGCTCCTGTGTCTCATTGAACTGTGTGGCACCAGCAGAGGTGGGAATACAGGAGTTCATTACTGCCAGTTTTATGAACAGCACCTCCTGCCCTTCTCTTTCACCAGGAAGGTTTAACAAATCTGTCTTCGAAATGGTGTTCTACACAGCCATTCAAGCTCAGTGATTAAGAGCTGCTTTTACATCTCTGACTAATATTGGCTACTGTTCCTTGACATAAGAAATACGTACTAGAATATATATTACAAATACATTGAGATAAAGAGGAGAAACTGAAACAGGATTAGAGAATTATTCTTCTGTTACTAAAGTGTTGGCTCAAGTGTTGGTATGGAAAACTCATTTTGGTGTCATTCCTCTACCTAGAAGGGATATATAACCACCAACACATAGATTACTGGAAGGGAGTTGAAAGGTAATTCTGATGAACATAGTGGATTGGAGAGAATGGAATTGCAGGTGTGGTCATAGACTAGAAATTTCCCCTGGCTTTCTATACTAATCAAAGTTAACCTGAAATTTTTAAGTATTTTCATATACACAGAGCTACCCATGTTAGAAAGGGATGAAGGAATGCTGAAGCCCTCTTGCATTTATGAATTCACTAGAATGTGCTTTTAGAGGAGAGAGGACTAGTTATGGAGAAGGAATGGAGTGGTAAAAACCGTTCAGCTCCTGCAAGAAGATGTTGCTGAGGTTCAAGCCTATCCACACAACTATTGCGGAAGTAGACGACAGTAGAAGACCTGACCTGGCCGAGCTAGACTGCAACTGTGAAAATTTCTTTAAAGGAGAAGATGACTGTGCTTGGTTTCTGAAGCTTCATTTGGGATATTGTGTTCTGTCATCTTTGTAGTCCTGAGAAGTAGACTATAGGCAGGTCCCACAAGTCTTATTTTGCCATGGGGTAGGTAGGTTACCTGTTCCCTTACTGATGGTAAGTTGACAGGACAATATTCATCTTTGTCAATTTGGTTGCCTGACAGCTATTAAGAAAGTATGTATGCAGTTAACTACTTTACGTGATTTCTTTGGTTAAAAGTCTTTCTTGAGTCTCAAACAAATTAATAAATGCTAAGCATCTTGTTTACATCAGATTCCACTTTCCATAATGCTTAATTTTGCATGTCTGAATTAGCCACATTGGTGTAAACTGAACTATTCTTCTGTGACTTTGTGGGTGACTGAGGCAGCAGCTCCTTACAGAGGCAGCCTGTACGAAGGTGGCCTTGTGCTGTCAAGGATTGTGCAGCCCAGCACCCAGGTGATTTACTGCGGCCTCGTGGGCTGTGGTGAGGCGAGGGGGCCTGTCACTGCCGGGCTGCAAGGAGAGACTTGTGCCCGTGGGGAGCTGGAGGTAAATCCCACACAACCCGCGCAGTGTGGTGCACCAGGTACCCGGTCCTGCTGACAACAGAGAATAAGCACGGGCAGCAGAGCTCCCTGTCCTGCGTGCCAGGACGCACCCAGGGCGGTTCCCACGGCAAACCTGGGCGGTGCCGCTCCCCACCTGCTGCCGCCT
>NW_010332787.1:342-1171 GCF_000700745.2 Antrostomus carolinensis | reverse complement strand
TGGGGATTCACAGGGAACCCGCGAGTCTCCGCTCGGCCTTTGCCGGGTATTTTCAAGCTCTTTATTTTTGGGAGCATTTCAGGTGCTTTGAGGCAGCTCAGCGCTGTCACCAGAGCGATTCTCAGCCTGAAGTTTGGCTTTAACTGTTTTTGGAAGGGTGCTGGGGCTTGAGCAATGGCAAGAAGAGCTGAAAATGTGAAAGAAGTCATTAAAAGTAGGGTGAGAGGGGGCTCGTTCCCCCTTAGGGTGTTAACTCCTTCAGTGGCTTCCAGTCCCTATTGCTCAGGGCCGTGTCCCGCAGGGATGCGCGCCCGGATGCGCACCCAAAGCATCTGCGTGGGAAAGAAAAGCCTCTCAGTGCCTTGATGAGCACGAGGTCCCTCTAGTCAAGCTTTGTCCCATCAGCTCCAAAAGGTGAGCTGCTAGAAGGATGCTGTCTGGCACGGGGGGGCCTGTTTTGGGCTGTCGTGGCACTTGCCATGGGGGATGTCCCCAGATCTCACTCCTCGGACCCGCCGGGGCTGCTTGTGAGGGGCAGGGGCTCGGTGGAGCGAAGTCAGGTGGGTGGGATGTCATGGGGAGATCCTCAAGCTGCAAGGCCTTGAGGCAGGTTGAGTGGAACCTGTCCTGACTGGCGTAGGCTGGGATTTGTGGTCTGTCACCTCTCAGGTGAGAGGTGGCTGGAAGTGAGGGAGCAAGACAGGAAGGGACCTGCCCATCCCCAGGTGGGGGGAATTGGGAAGGGGCTCAGGTGGAGCCCATTAGGGCGGTGCCGGGGGATGAAAGGGCAGGGGCAGGAGCAGGGCGAGCAGAGCAGGATCTGGCGAGG
>NW_010332787.1:0-302 GCF_000700745.2 Antrostomus carolinensis | reverse complement strand
CCAAGTTGCCAGTGGAGCTGCAACATCTCTGCTGTGGAGCTGGACAGCCGGGCTGGGAGTCACCTCTGTCCCTCCCTGCGCTGCTGGGGTAAGTGAAGCTCCGTTTTTAGGTACAGCTCCACTGCAGCAGCCTGCTGGAGATGTGCCCAGAGATGAGATCCTGCGAGGGAAGGAGGAGAAAGCTGGGGAGAAGAGATGTGAATGATGAACTTTTCTTAATTAAAAGGAAACAAGCGAAGGATATGGAATGTGTTTTTTAAAATGAGTCAGCAGCGACACAGCAAAGAGGAACATGGAAACAA
>NW_010332786.1:1360-2874 GCF_000700745.2 Antrostomus carolinensis | reverse complement strand
CCCCGCGCGCCGGATCCACGTGTGCACAATGCGGCGTCCACGGCCGCGGGCGGGCAGCTCACGGGACCGGCACACCGGGCGCGGGGCTCACTGGGCGCAGTGCTCACCAGGCTGCGGGGCTTTGGCTCACCAGTGCCGAGACAAACACCGCTGGGAACTGAGCCCCAGTTCGGGTCATGCTGGGTGGGCTCTTTGCCCAGCAAACCCTTGGTCCAGGGTTCCTGAGCGGGGACTCAGGGCTGTGCCGTTCTCTGGACTGGAAGTCTCCTTTATATCCCCAGGGTTTACTGGGAACCAGTCAAGGTCAGCACTTGGGCCGTGGTGGGCTCTGTGCTTTCTGCCAGTTCTCCCCAGTTTGGAGCTGTGGGTTATTTCCCATAGTTTAAAGCTGCGTGTGGTGGGGCAGAGCGGGCACCTCGGAGCACCAAGCCCGGGCTGTGACCCGCTCTGGGGCAGCAGCTTTCCCAGGTTGATCACAGGTTTCCCATTATTTGGTGTCTTTAATGGAGCTGTGTGGTTAAATGAAAAATCTCACTTTTTCTCAGAAAAGGGAAAGGAGCGAATCTCTCTAAGCATCAAAAAGTCTGAACTTGTGGTTTTGAAGGTTTGCAAAAACAGGAAGCGAACAGAAAAGCCCCGTGTTAGTTTATGTGTTAATATCGCCTCAGTTCTGATGTTGCCATTCAGAGCATTTGCTCTGGGGCCGGCAATAGCAAAGTGATCTCGCTGGAAGCACCAGGGTGCCGGCCCAGCGCTGCTGGTTTTTCTCTTTGGCATTTCAGGAAGTTTTAGGGATGAAAAAAATAAATGTCCTTGAGTGCCTTTCGCCTCTGCCCATCTGCCTCTGCCCCTGCCTCCAGCTCCCTGGGAAGGGCAGGGACGGCAGCAGCGCGGTGGGACTGAGGGTGAGGAGGTTTGGGGGGCTGCAGAGGGAAACCCGGGGAGTTACAGGTATTCAACGTTCTCCATCCCTGACAGAGACTTCACCTTCCTGGAGAAATTTGGGAATAAGCAGTAAATATCCTGGCGGCCACGTTCCCCAGCTCCGGCCGAGCCAGGTGACAGTGGAGCCGATAAACTCGCAGTTGCTGAGGAAACCTTTGGCATCTTAAAAACGAGCCTCGGACTCCTGAACTAATCTGGTGGGACGTAAATTTGTGGCTCCTCCCAAGTTATGCCAAATATTCCGGGAATGCCGCGTATCCTGTGTTAGGTGGGTTGCGGGGGGGGCTGCTGTCAGAGGAAGGGGTTCACCCCGAGACCAGACCCTGGTGAAGTCGCTGGTGGTTCTGGTGGGTTTGGAGCAGATCTACGTGTGGGGCTACAGGAGTGAGCGTGGTGGGGCCGGGCATCGGCCGGGAGCGAGAACCCCTCATGCTGAGATTTGTACCAGTGAGGGACACGGCTGCTCCCGGGGGTCCATGGAGGAGGCACAGGGTGGGGGTCCGGGCCGTGGCTGCTTCCACGTGGCCTCTGTCTTTGTGCCTGGAGCCACCAGGAAGAAGGAGCGTTGG
>NW_010332786.1:940-1177 GCF_000700745.2 Antrostomus carolinensis | reverse complement strand
TAGCCATGTTTGTTGTGGGCAAATGGTGGTCGTTTTCTGAAGGCATCAGCCAATCGAAGCACAGAGATCTGCATATCATTTGGGTACCGCAGCCGAGCGCAGCCGGGTGTGAAGCTGTGCAGGGTGCAGGATGGGGTGGCCAGCGAGGACATCGTGTCCTGGCCCTGTGGCTGTGTAGGGAGTTGTAGGGGCACGTGCCACCCCCAGACCGGGCATTTCAAGAGGCAGCAGTTTCCC
>NW_010332786.1:565-930 GCF_000700745.2 Antrostomus carolinensis | reverse complement strand
TTGGTGCTGTAAATAAGTGCGCGTATGGATATGTTTGTTGTTACGTGACCATCTTGGAGCAGTTGGGACCCCTGGGTAGCGAGCAGCTTTCTCGTGCAGGAAAAAGAAAGGGAAGCAAATGGTGTGGAAATGCATAGCAAATTGGGATTCAAGACCCAGCGGGGCTCTCCTCGTGCGTGACCCCAGCCCGGGAGGGGGGCAGTGGGGAATGAATTACTCGGGGATGGGGGGGCGGGGGGGGGATGCGGCACTCGCTGGAGCCGGGATCTCGGCTGAGCCCAGCCATGTGTTGGGCAGCGACTGCGTCCACCAGCACAAACCAGTGCCGGGTTTGCCGGCAAGGCCAGGCAGGGCTTTGTCTGTCA
>NW_010332786.1:0-326 GCF_000700745.2 Antrostomus carolinensis | reverse complement strand
AAGAGGCTGGAGGAGGAGAAGGAAGAAGCAGAGCTGGGTCTTTGGCTGGGGAGGGGAGTTGTCCCGGTTCTTGCAGTGCTCAGATACAAAGTTCAGAGGATGCTTTGTGCTGTAAAGTACATGTACCATGTTCCATGCTGTATTTTTTCTCCCCTTCTGTCCCCCAAGTGAAAATAGCTGCACCAGGATATGTCTAATGGCAAAGTGTGTGACTTCAGGGGCACTGGAAATCTTCCTGGCTGGGACATGGCAGGGTTCAGTCTTCAGCCAGAACGGTATCTCCCTCCCTGGAGGTGTTTCTGACAGAGCCCCCATCACCGAAGCAG
>NW_010332785.1:9732-14700 GCF_000700745.2 Antrostomus carolinensis | reverse complement strand
AAAAAAAAAAAAAAAGCTTACAGGTCTGGAAAGTTAGACTTCTGTAGAAAAATTCAACTGCAGTGTGGGAATGACTGTTTTTTATACAAAGGACCTTCATACAAAGTAGAACTGTAAAGAGGAAAGGACTTGCTTTATGCAGAACAGCTTTTAAATATGGTCCCCTTCTTTTTATCTTCTATAGTCAGGTTGGAAACTGTAAGGAAAATACACAGAGTCACAATGTGCAATTAAGTGATAAGTTTAATTCTGAAGAAATCTAATCTCTGTAATAGTTTCTTCTAAAACTCAAAATATGTAGTAATTCCTCTTATTCAACCATAGTCATCTAACAGTGGGTTCTGACTAAACAGTTTTCCTGATCTTGCTTAATATCATACTTGAATAACTGAATGCTGGAATAACATTAGTGATATTCTTTTAGCCCTCTGACCAAAATACATTGGTTTGCATTTACAAAGAAACTTTAAACCAGACAATGCCCAAAGAATGTTTGTTACTTTGTGTGCATGCTTGTAAAAGAACAGAGCAACAATAAAGCTCTACTTTAAAAAAGAAGTGAAAAGAATAATTACTTAATCAGCCAAACTATCCTGAAATGTTTAATATCTGATTGAATTCTGGACAAGCTAGTGAGGTTAATGTCTCTGCTCTTTAGGAAGTGGCATGATTTTCTTAATGCACACAAATGGTCAGGACCATAATTTTATAACTATTCAGAAGGCAGCACTTCCAGGAGTAGAATGACCCCTATGACCATGCCTGTGGCAGTGATTAAATGCTCAAGAAAAAAAAACAGTTTTTTGCTACTGAACTGATGACACTATGACTTGCAGCACCTGGATTAACTTTGTAGGTGTTCTGTTTGAGTCTTGAGCAAGTTTGACCTTGCTTGTCCTATGAGTCTCTAGGATCATAACCAAGGTAGTATGGCTGCAGGCCATCAGTATTAACACCCAGGGGATTTGTCTGTCTCTCCAGTTTTTTTCTTTGGATGTGTCTTCTCTTTCAAAAATTGCATCCCTTTTTATTTACTAAGATACATGTTTTCAGTTGATTTTTAGAAACACTAACTATAGAAGGATTAAGTAACCTTCCTGTGATACTTTCAGCTGTAGAAAATGTCTAGATTTCATACTAAAAAGAATCATGCTTTCTTAAATCGTAACAGACAGAACTGAGATCAGTATTTAATTTCTTAGCAACCTTTATCTTTTCTGTAAATTCACATCCATTCTGCTTTTTTTACTACAGCAGTTCTGATTCTACCCAAGTTGTGAGCTGTCCTGTTTTCCTAAGATTGTTTTTAGTGTTTGTAGTTCTGTTACTCACAGATGTGGACTTTAAACAAGCCAGTCTGAGATGCATTGCTAAATATTCCTCATGAAAAAAAATAATGCATTCTCATAAAAAATACACACTTAGTTTTCATTCCTTCCGCTTTCTAATTAACCTCTGAGGGCTCAGACCACACAAAAAAGTTGATTCCTCTCTATAGAGAGATAAGCATTTTTTTTACACATATTGACTTGGCAACTTAATAATTAGACCCGATACACTTAGTAGATTATAAAGGTCATTTTCATGCCTATTAAATGTTACTCTGTTGTACAAAAATTGACTTTCCTAGATCTCCTCATTTTGCAGCCTTTCGCTGTTACATTAACAGAAAGACCAGGTTAAATTAAACATTTTACTATTTTCTCCAAATGTCAAAACAAGATAGTTTTCTCCTAGAAGTAGATACATAACAAGAATATGCAATATCATTGTATTATATTTCTTGGAATATTTCCTTTTAATCACTTCTCCCAGATCCTGCAAAATTTATTACTCTAATGGACTCTGATTACTGTTCATTGAGATAATCATAAATCAAAATTACCTTGTGTTCTTGTCTTGTGTTTGTAATACTAATCTTGCTTAAGTTATGGTTCATGTGTTTAGGTTGAATCAAGCTAGGACATTTGTGCATGTGTAGGATTCAACTGCATACCATAGAGTTTGTTAACAAATGTCAATATTATCCACTGCCTACCAAGACAGGTCATAAGAATTGGACACAGGTTATATTTGAGCACTGCCATAACCAAAGGCATGTGGTAATGCATGTGTGATCTTCCAGATTTAGTGGCTGTTTTGCCTAATGGGAGGCAAGAACTGTAGTTACTCTTTTGTGAACAAATACCAGGAGACCTAGGTGAACTTTCTACCAAGGGTCTAGAAATCTCCAGCTTATAATAAAGATATTTTTATAATAACCAATTTTTTACTGATTGTTAATGATAGTAAACTGTTCCTCTCCCTGTCCTCCCAGTTGTAGTGTGTTTTTCAAATTATATTTACTTTTTCTAGAAGGCTGGTCCAGTTCTTGCTCCCTTTTCCCTTCAACCATTTTTTATATTCTTTTCAATCTCCTTCTCTTCCTCACACCCTTAAATAAAATAGAACATGTAAGGATTTTCTTTGCAAGAGCAAAGGAGGAATTAAAATACTGCGTGAATTGCTGAAGCATAACACAAAGAGCTACACTTACCAGCTCCCTTTGGGGAGAGGGATAGGAGGAGGCAGTAAGGCTTGGTGTATATTATAACAAAGTGTATTTCTGAAATGACAACAAATTCACTTTGTTATGGGGCCAGTAGGTCTAAGGATAACCTTTATTAGTTAAAAACTGTCAGCAATATAGACTCAAAGTTACTGTTATTTTTCAAGTACTATATATTTTTCTTTTTTTTCCCCCTCTTAGTTCATTCTGATTTTCCCTTTCTGAAAGAGACTTGAGTTTAAATAATTAAACCCTTCAACTTAGACTTTTGTACAGCTGGCCTGCTGCTCTCTGAAATACCTTCAGAGCAACATGAAACTCATGCTAAGTTTCTTCTACAGACTAGTGTTTGTTTTTATTTTGTTTTGTCCTTTTCTTTAGATATTTTAATTTTTTTATTACTATTAATACAATAATTTTAACCATCCCTTTGGGACTTGTTTAGAAATAGTGAGGGAGCAGATAATGAAGAAAATTAAATGGGTCAGTCTTAAAATTCCCTGGAAATTACCTGGAAATTGGAATACCTAGAAAGAGAAGAGGGTCTAATAGACCTTGTAGATGGATAACTCCATTCCTGTGTTCCTGTGGGAGCCCTAGGGCTTTAACATCTCCAAATCCCCTGAAGGTAATTTGAGCCAGATGACTTTGCTGGCCCTTGATTCAGTCAAAAGCAAAGCAAAAAAGGAAGAGTTTGAAAATGAATAAATGGCAAATATTTGTTGAACTTATTTTTACTGCTCTTGATGCTTATTTTGTTTCACTAATGTGGAGAGCAGAACTAATTCTTTTTGTACTCATTACTGGTGTCAGTAAAGAGGAACTGTTGAATCAGGAGATTAAATCTGACATAAAAGCAAAATGAGTAAAAAATCTGGGCATGCACAAAGCTAGGCAAAAACCTGGAGCACAGGACTGATTCTCCTAATCCGCCCACCTCTTCTTCTATCTATGATCAGTAGCTTCCTTAAAAGAACAGAATTCCTTGGATCAATCCTCTGATGTCTTCAAAAAGGAAAAAAACAAAACAAAAAAACAATTCAAGCAAAAACCACCCCAAAACCCACAAAATTTTGTAATGACATGTTTACATTATATTATATTTTATGTTTCTAATTGTTTAATTATTTTAAAGCTCTTTGACATATGTCAGAGTGTATATCAATAGTTTGCAATGTGTATTGCTCAGTGAAGAAAATGAATTTCCACAATCTCCACCTGAATAGAGCTGCTAAGGCTTTTGTATGTGGAATCACAGCATCATAGAATAGTTTGGATTGAAAGGGATTTTGAAAGGTCATCTAGTCCAATCCCCTGCAGTGAGCAGGGATGACATAAACTAGATCAGGCTGCTCAGAGCCCCATCCAATCTGATCTTGAATGTCTCCAGGGATGTGGCTACTATCACCTCTCTGGGCAACCTGTTCCAGTGTTTCATCACCCTCATTATGAAAAATTTCTTCCTTATATCTAGTCTAAATCTACCCTCTTTTAGTTCAAAACCATTACCCCTTGTCCTATCGCTAGAGATCATGCTAAAAAATTTGTCCCCACCTTTATTATGGCCTCTTTAAATTACTGAAAGGCCGCATAAGCTCTGCCTGGAGCCTTCTCTTCTACAGGATGAAAAACCCCAACTCTATCAGCCTTTCATCACAGAAGAACAATTCCATCCCTCTGATCATTTTTGTGGCCTCCTCTGGACCTGCTCCAACAAGTGCAGGTCTCTCTTGCGCTGAGGACCCCAGAGCTGGACTCCAGGTCGAGTCTCCTGTTCATTGAAGTTGCTATTAGCCTTTTGTACACTGACCTCCTTGTTCATTTACAAACTGCAAAACTTGTTCTTATGTTGAATTATTAATCACATACAGAAGTGTCTTGGCTACAAATACATAATTAATGTCTATAGTACAAGATGCTGAATTAGGATCTGTGGATTCTTCAGATTAATGCAAAAGAAAATTTGGCACATTTTGAGGGAATGAGAAAGATTTAGAGTGGAAGATGGATATGCACCAATGGAGGGCCATATATAGTTTGTGAACCCTCCCAGTCATAAAGAGTTAATACTTTTCTTGTGAAGGCAGGGTGAGTATTTAGATAAATTCTTAATTAAAATGTAGTTTAAATGTGTAGGGCTTGGATAAACCAGGTAAATTTCATCTGGTCACTAGATTAACTAAATTTTTGTAAAAAAATAAGTAAATTCTGTGATGGTAGAATTAGGTTTTTGGTGTACAATTAGACCTGAGTGAGATCTTGCTAATTGAGTAGAAATGTCTAAAGTACTTTCAGGTTACTTGGTTTAAACTCTTCTTCTGTAATTAATAAAGGTCAGTAGTGCAAAAATGATCTCACAATTACTGTTCTTTTAATTTCTAGAACAAACTTATTCAACTGAAAGATACAAATCCATGATT
>NW_010332785.1:0-9618 GCF_000700745.2 Antrostomus carolinensis | reverse complement strand
TTTCCCCACTGTCCTGATTTTTAGCTGAAATAGAGCTGGGTTTCTTTTCTTTTCCTTTTCTTTCTCAGTAGCTACAATTGTGCTGTGTTTTACTTCCAGCCTGGGACTGGCTGTGAGAGAGATACTGATAACATACCAATGTTTAAATTTTTGTCACTGGAAGTGAAGGACTTTGTGTTCTGTTAGTCCACAAGCACAAGATTTAAGGGGGGAGAAGAATATTTAAATTAATAAACTTAATTGACAGTTAGATATGCCAATGGGGTATTCCATATCATATCACGTCATGTCCAATATATTAATGAAGGTCTCTTCCTTTTTTGGCTCTCTCTGGCTTTCACTTGGGCTCTCACTCTCCAGGGATTGCGGTTTTGGTTTGGGATTGTCGCTCCTCCGGGATCGTTATCTGTGAACAGGCCGGGCTTAGTCGAGGAGGGGTGAGCTATAACATTGGGTGTCACTTGCATATTTTATTACTGTTATCATAATCTCTACTATTTTACTATTAGTATTATTTTAAATTTTCTCTCTATTATTAAACTGTTCTTATCTCAACCTACAAGCCTCCTTATCCTTGCCCCTCCAATCTTCTCCCCTATCCCCTGAGGATGGGGGAGAAGTGGGTGAATGGCTCTGTTGGCTGCTAGCCAAAGGAAACTGTCACACCCACCTTGTTCCAGATCCCTTGTCCATATAGCAAACTTCTTCCTAGTTGGCTGCCATAGTCACTTCTGGACTAAGCCAGCTCATTCATTTCATAGAGTGAAATAAAGACTGAGACACCTAGACTCAGTCATTTGTTCTAAGGGCCTCTTCAGCTAAAAAGTCTGGATGAGAACTGCACTACACTTGGCTCCCTTCACAGAGGAGTCCTACAGCTCTAACCCAGCAGGCCCTGGACACTTAAATGTTCAACATGCTTTCCTATCATGAGAAGGTAATGAACCACACCTTCAGCATTATGCTACAAAAAATTAAAAAAGCAAATGCAAGAGTGCCATCTCATTGCTCTGAGGACTTTGAACATAATTTAAAGAAAAAAAAAAAATTCTGTTAGGCTACAAACCTCTAGTATGAAGTTAAAAGGAGATTAGATCCAAGTGCTAAAGTATGTGGGGGTACTTTGTTCCACAGAAACCTGATCCAGGGTGGCATTGTTGCAGGGTAGGCCATTTCAACAGGCTAGTGTTGTCTCATTGATGAGGGGAGTGAGGTAGTAAAGACAGAACTTGCCTGTCCATTATTATATATCTTCACAGAACCTTGAAATATTATATTCCAGTTGGTTTTTCTCAATGTAGCCATGATGATAATTAGAATAATTAAGATTATTTTCTGAAAAAAAAGTAATAAAAATATAAATAATGCACTCATGCAGATGCATTAAGATGTTAATTCAGAAATAAATTTTCAAGTTTTTATAAGAATAGTTAATTGCAAAAGATGCAAAGAATTCTGTCCAGAGAATGTGGGAAACAGACTTGGAAGCTGACTTTCTTGGAAAGTTCCTTCATTTAAACTTTCTAGTGTTTGGCATTTGATTCTTATCAATATGAATCTCATGACTCTTTTATCTAGTGGCAATATACCTTAAATCAGAGCTTGAAGTCTCTTTTGGCTGGGCTTGGAGCATACAGTCATGTAAGGATGCGGTTGCCAGGAAAATAAGGGAAAGGAAGAAACTGGAGCTTCTTGGCATTGTGAATTGGAAGCTCTGAAAACTGCATACCTGTGTGGAAGACAATTTGCAGCAGTTTAACAGATGTCTAAAGGCATGCTGTTATCTTCCAAAGGAGGATCTTGGGACCATTCAGTTGCTTCAGCGTTTAAAAGAAGAGCTGGTTTTAAAGATATTTTTAAAACAGTGTGTCTGAAAGGGTAGGCATTATATTACCCTGAGACTTGATTTAATTCCTTTCATTTTCCTGCATATTTCCTGTTGGGCCTTGGGTGTGTTTCCGTTTTTGCTCTCCCTTTTATAAAAGTGGAATAATGGTGGTGCCATCATAGGAAGCTTGGTTATTTAAAACGGGTTTTATTACTTTATAAAAAAAATCTAGAGTTATATAATCATCAATAAGAATGGAGAAAAAGTATTGCAAACAATGTTAGAATAATTTTAATTGGAAGGAATCTTGGGATGTTGTATGGTCTAATTTCCAGTTCAAAGCAATTTCAATTTCAAAGTTATCTTAAGTTGCTTAGGCCCTTGTATTAATTGAGAACTGTCTAACCTGTGCGTGGATAAAGGCAGAACTTCTGGGGAAAAGTAGTTGAGATTGTACAAACTAAGTCTATAGTGATTTATGTGTGCCAGGAGGTGAGATTTATATTAGTGCAACAAATGGCAATTTCTGAGTGCTTGACTTGGTGGATTTAATGGTGTTCTTTTAACATTTAGCACAATTATAATTGTTTTGCTGTAAAGTATTATAACAATCCAATGATCTTTTATGAAAAGTGATTAGAAGTAATTCATGTAATCAGGAGGATTGAGTTTACACTGCATAATTTACACTGTGCTTTCTCAGGAGTTTTCTTTCTGTCTTCACAAACTGACTCTGTAGGGTCATTACAAAAAAGATATAACAGTATATCTCTTACAATTTGCAGAAATGAAATTACAGTGGTTGCCTGTATTATAAAGTGTAGGAAATCTGCTGGGAATCTGTTGAGTTTCAGACCTCTTTATAGCATTCTGCATTCCAAAGAGCTACTGGTTATGGTAGTTCATAGCAATATACTTTTCCCATAACCTATTCACTACCAGCTCCTAAACTTCTTTGAATAGCTGAAGAGCACTCCTTACTTTTTAATACTCTGGAGTGTTATATTGAGGTGCTGCACTGTGTAACTGTAATTAAGCATGAAAGTCCCAGAAGAATAAGGTATGTCCGTGCTTGCCAGTTGTTCTGAAATGTGCACAGGTAAAGGAAAATAATAGGATTAAGATGTTATTTGTATTTGCATCCTAAATACCTGGAAAACGCTGTAAATAATAGGCCTGTCACCTCATTCATCTGCAAAATAGTCTAATGTTTTGGAATACAGAAACCTTTTTCACCATGTATAAATATGGACATAGCCAGTCAATCGGTCACTGAATATAGCATATAATAACCTCATTCAGGATTATGCTTCAGAATTATTAGGACCATTCTTAAAAGACTATCCTTTAAAGATTTTCTTTTTCCTCCTGAGAAAATCTACTCCAAATGTTCCAGTAAAATTGCAGAAAGAACTGAAAATGTGAGGCAATCTGCATGCCAAACACAAGCCTTACCCTCTAATAACAACAAAGCTATTAAAATTATAACAATTTAGGAGGCAAATGTCATCTTCCCTTCTGCGAGCTTGTGGTCATGTGTGAATGGGAAGAGATCAAAGCCTTATGAGAGAGCAGGTTATCTTACTGAGGCAAGCAAACAAAACAAAACACAATACAACAGTCAAAACAAAACACAAAGCCATGAAAAGCAAATGAAAGCTCTGAGTTACTAACATCTTCCCCGGGCAAAAACTTATCTAGGTTGTAAAGAAATTCTGGTTTCCATCATTAATGGGTTTAACAACACTAAATACCCTATGGGATTTGGGTTGCTGAACACATATATGCACTTAGTAGCTAAATTTCATTGAAACCCACAAAATGAAGACTTCTCTGTTAGATCTGTGAAACTAAATGGGAGAAGTTCAGCTTTGTCCTAAGGGACAAGATCAGTTCCTTAGAGTCAAATGCATTTCTCTCCAGTATGTAATGAATACCAAAATATCACAGAATCATAAGAGTTGGAAGAGATCTCAGGAGATCAACTAGTCCAACCACCCTACTAAAACAGGTTCCCTACATCAAGTTGCACAGGAATTGTACCTTCTACAGAATATGAAAAATTCCTGGAGTTTACTGAAGTGATTTGTGATAGCATACTTTCTGCTATCATGGTATCAGCATATGGTTTGCTCTTTATTACAAAAATTGGCTTAGTAGTTGCATTTGGACAAAACCAAAGCAATAAACCAACAGAAAGCTAAGAAGGAAGATTTGCCAAAAGACTTATATGTCTAGTAGCCATAAGATTATGTACTATGTTCACAGAAAAGTCCCAACAAATTCCAGAATATAGATGGTGCAAAATATATATATACACACACATTTAATATACAACTAAATCTGTTGGGAACTAATACAATGGGAGTTAAACATTTAATCTTATTGCCTTTGTGCATCTGGCCTAAGAACTCCCAATGATATGTATTTCCATTAATTTAATAATGCAATGAAAATTATTATCATGGCTTATATATAAAACCAGAGCTGTGAGGTGATGTTATTGGAGTGATAAATGCTTAGGACTCCTGTAAAGACATGCAAACTATACTTTTAAATCTGATACAGGCACTAAGCAACCTGGGAATGGTTCTAGTCAGTAGTTATATAGTGAAGCAGGGACAAATAAATAGAGATAATAGCTTTAATCGCTTGACCCCTCAGCACTGTCCATCTCTGTGTTGCTCAGCAGGTCTTGTCTCACCTTGGATATAAAAGTCTGGTATGTGGTCTAGCCTGGTTACTGAACTCCCTATACATCAGTGAAAGAAACAGCCACATCCAGAAAACTGTTCATCTCATTCACCTCAAATATTGATCTCAGCATGAAATTAATAACTTGCTGAAGTTATTTTTAACTTTCTTTTCACTTTAATGGGGGCCTCAGTGATTATCCTGGACAGGACACTGAACTTCAGACAGCTCACATCAGATAAGATGGATAATTATCTGTGTTGTTCCAAATAAATGATAAAAGAGTCAGACATTAAATTGTACCCTTCTTCCAGTCATGCATTTCATCTCCAAGAGTGGCTAATATTTGTGGCTTTGGAGGAGGTTGCAAGAGTCCCAAAACAGGTTTGTCTGTGATATCTGCACCATGGAGGAGGCTGCTTCTAACAGTGAGAAAGCAGACTAAGATCTGAAACATAAAACTATGTCCTTGACATAAAAAAAAATATATTTTTTCATTCTTTTTTTTACAATATGTGTAACAGTGTTCTTAGATCCTTATTGGATTGAAGTTTCCTTCTGATCTTTGTAAACAGAAATTCTGGGAAAACAGACCAAACTTTAACTTTGATTTTCTTGTCACAGTTTTAGTCAATGTCTCAGTTAAAATATGTATCCTTTATATTTGCCTTTACAAGGTTTTATTTTACTATATTTCTAGACTGTTTATAACTTGCATTTCAAATTTAGGACTTTATTCATTTTCATGCCTGCAATTTCTCATCTTGATCAACCTATAACATGACTTAGAAATTATAGTCGGCCATGTCTGTCAGGACATCTGTCTCTTTTTACTCTAGGCTGGACACTGTAACTTCTGTGTGATTCTTCTGAGACCTTCCACAGCTCCCTTTGAGGCTCAGAGGTACCTTTCCACTAGAATGTAAAGGGAAGAACTAAACTGTGGACTGAATGCAGATTTGAATATTTGCTTGCTCCAGTATAAGGTCATATTGGAGCCGTAACCAAGAAGGTCTTCTATAGAAAGAAAAAATATTTTTGAAAATGTGCTTTGAGGAACACTCTGAGACTGGGTAATGGCTGCCTTCTCTTCTCCCAGAACCATTAACTCTAAGGTGTAGAAAGCAGCTGTGTCCAACCTTCCTTCAGGCCTGCTCCATAGGTCTCTTTCAGTATTTCCTAAATCTTTGCCGCATGCATCTCTGGAGTCCTTCAGAAACTAGTAATTCCTTTGAAAATCTAGAAGTAATGCTGTAGGCTGCAAGGGAGAAAAGTGAATTGTAAGAGGCAGAAGGTGAGGGATAAGAATAAAAAACTCAGTTTCATAAATCTCAAAAGTCTGATTTGTATTAACTCATTTGAATTTTCCTTTTTTCCAGTTTTTGTTTGCACATGGCTCCATTTTCTGTATTTCCCTTCTTAAGGTTATAAGATTAATGAACTCAAGAGAAACATAATGGAAAGCATTATACCTTCCCTAGTTTCATGCACCAATCTTTGAGCCTGTAGCAAATCCTGTGTCATGCATCTTCCCTGTGATTTCTGGAAACATTTCTAGGACCATAAAGCAAAACCCTTTGAGATCAGTGGTCATCTGTCACTCTTTTTCTATGTACCATGAATCATTGTCTTGGGGAGTCCCTACCAACCCAATTGATAGCCCACAGCCTTGGCTTTGATTTCACATAGTCCATTGTTCTTTTTTAAAAGTGCATACAAGATTTAGGTTATAGAAAAAAGTCCAATCTCACTGCTTTGAGCTAGGACAAAGTGTCAGTTAATTTATAAAATAAACGCTGATTGATAAAAGTAATAAATAAATAATAGAGATAATTAGTCTCTGTTTCTATCTTATTTGAACCATAAAATCCAATTTACTATTTGCAATTTCAAATTAAAGTGGGGAAATGAGACTGTATGCAATCACAACTGCTCATGTTCTGTGGCCAACATGCAGCCTGAAACTGTATTTTCTTATCTAAAATATGACTGGTGTCTAAGAGAGACCCTTTGACAGCTGTCACTGAAAATTAAAAGTCCTTGACAACCATGTCCCTGTTTATTCCAGCAGCAGTGACATGGTTTAAAGAAGATTATGTCCAGTAAATATCACTTGAAAGTATGACAACTTTGTTAGGATTGCTTTGGATGTCTTAACGGAGATGCACCAGTGACCTTTAGCCATGAGGAGACAATATATTTTTTTGTGTCCTTGTTATGGTTTATTTAAAGTTTGAATGTGTGTAAACTAAATCTGTCTGAACGCCTTTACTTGAAATTCCTCTGTGAACTATAATGAATGTTATTCACTGTCATAATCTAAGTCAACAAGCTTGAAAACCATGAGGTAATGCATGCTTAGTGACTGTATGAAACTTTTCTCTTTGAAAAAAGAATAATTATAACAGGATCTATAATTATAACCTGGTCTAGTGGAAGGTGTCCCTACTGATGGCAGGGGGTTGGAACCAGATGATCTTTAAGGTCCCTTCCAACCCAGACCGTTCTATGATTCTATGATTCTATGATCTTAAAGTAAAAATCAAGGGTCTCTCAAAGGTCCTCTTCATTAGTTATAGCTCTTTTTTTTCCCCCCAAAGAACATAGTAAACAGTATCCAACTAAGTACTGCAAAATCAACAAATTGGATGTTTTGAACACCAGCCTGAAGGTGTAGCTTTGCAGAATTCCATGAGCATGAAGAAAATATGTTATGTCCTTTCTCAGAATGGATGCATAATTTGCAGCAGTAACAGTGTACTGCTTCTTTAAGTTTAAGCGTAGTTTTGCATTGGCTGTATACCTCTTGTCACCTCAATGAAATGCTTGAACTTGTCTCTGCATGCTCACAAAAGCTAATGTGAGCATATTCATGGAGATGTGACTGAAGGCAGGAACAAGCCATGTGACAAAGCAGGGCAAGTTTCCAGTAGCTCATTGAACAGCAAAGGGTTGTAAGTATTGATAGTTCTGTGCTAGCAACATAAAAGAATCTGCATTAGTGAAATATTTAATTTGATTTGATTTGATTTTTAACCTAATCTCACCCTCATCTTTATTACCCTTCCAGCTCTCTCCACTAATAGGAAGTATCTGTAGATGCCTCATGAGTTATGAGTTTGAACCATCCAAAATAAAATTACAATATTCACTATTTTTAAGAGTAAATAATAAAGATACATTTCTGAAAACCTCTAAATATAGAATGTATGAGACTCTCAAATTACATACAATAAACCAAAGTAAATGAGAACTGTACTTTCTCCTTGCTATTTTATGTATTTTACTTTTAGTTATGTATTTTAACTGTCAGCCAGTAAGTCTGGGTGTTGCAAAACTAAACACACACAAAAATATCCAGATAATTTCCTGCAAATTCACACTGGTAAGTAAAATTGCTTTATAAAACAAGAGCTATTGTTACCTCTGCTTTTAACTTTGTAAAAATGTGATTAAATTTCAGGGAGACTGTATTGAAAGCCTTCTTCAGATTTTCCAGAAGTATTTTAGAAAAAAACAGTTCAGCAAATGCCTCTCACTTTCTTATAATGAAGCTGTAAGAAAGTGAGAAGACATTTGAAATAGAGATAGGACAGGAGTGTACTCAGCTATTACATTTAAGCTTAAAAAAAAAAAAAAGTTTAAATAAAATAGTAAACCATATGTCTTTCTGAAAACCAGGTTTCTGGTTAGAGGCACTCATCACATGGTTTGGAATCCTTATAATCAAAATTATGAAGAAAGTGGATTCTCAGTAAAGTATATGGAAATATAATATTCCCAAAATACTGTATTAATTTTTTTCCACCCTATATTTTCCTTTAACACTTTCAGTACATACATTGACTGGAGGCAATAATATCTAATGGAGTTAAGAGTTGTTGTAAGAATGTGTGACTCTGTTAGACCATGATATTGACCTTAAAATACATGATAATTAGAGTATTTTGACTTTAAAAAATAGTTAACTTCATAAGTGTTGGCATCTTGAAAAAAAAAACACATAGGTTTTTCTCTCTCCCTCACAAATACCTTCACCTATTCTTTGTTCATTGTTTGAATTAAAGTTTTATCTTCATTACAAACCTTTACACAAAAATATCTTAATTTATTTACTGATGTCAGTGCTTTAATTCTTTGATCTTAGATTTGCTTCTGCATTGTGCAGCAGGTGGTACAATTGTTTCAAACCAAGAACTGCCACTTTTGGGAATAATGTACACCCAGGTGGTTAATCACTCCCAGTATGAGTATCTTCTCAGCAGGGTACAAGGTTTCTGCTTTGGAATCATCATTATTGGATATTTCTGGGGCTTGGCTAGATGTAAACTTGCTTGCCCAGTCTTGTTTTTATTGGGATGCTGGACTAGATGTCCCCCAGCTGTTTTAACCAACACTTCAATGGCTGTTGTCTGTTTTGCTTTTGGCTTTTATCATTGTTGGTTAGACAAAGTCTCCTATAGGCATAATCAACCACCTCTAGGTGACCAACTTAGCCAGGTAATTCAGCTGTCTCCTCTCCGTGATCTCCAGCTTACTGATGAAGAGAGACAGGATTTACCAGAGCAATTCTTTGAGCTAAATTTTGGATGCTGAATCTGGAATAATCTGAATCCCCTGTTGGCTATAAATTGTAGGAATATTAGGCAGGCCTCATAGCTAAATTAGATCCTTAAACTTCAGTGTTGTGAATATTTTCCATGTCTTCAAGTACATCCATGTAATTATTCAATATCTCTTGCCTTTATATTCCTATATATAATAGGAACCAGAAACCTACTGTAAAGATGTTAAGGCTATCACATCGTAAGACTGTCTTGGGGCTGGGAATCAGTATGATATAAAGAAGATCATCTGCGAGGAGCAATATTTCCCCATGCCTTTCTCCCCTTGAATCACATGTTAGAAAGTGAACTTTTTATTTGTTTGTTTGGTTGGTTGGTTTATTTAAAATTATATCAGGAATTCCTGAAAAATCTTTAAAAACATATCCACAAAACATCAGGTTTCCCTAGTAGAGTCCCACTGGCTCAGTCAGGTAAAAAAAGTTACAGAGTTATAGACAATATCTTAACTGACAACCCTTTTTTTTTTTT
>NW_010332784.1:0-11114 GCF_000700745.2 Antrostomus carolinensis | reverse complement strand
GACAGCCTGCCTCACCATAGTCTGCACCACAGGCTGCAGGGGAATCTGCTCCTGCACCTCAAGCACCTCCTCCCCCTCCTTCTGCACTGACCTTGGTGTCTGCAGAGTTGTTTCTCTCACATCTTCTCACTCCTCTCGCTCCAGCTGCAAAATGTGTTGCCTTTTTCTCACTCCTCTCTCTCTAACTGCAAAGTGTGCATCTTTTTTTTCCTCTCTTCCCTTTTTTTTTCTTAATTATGTTATCACAGAGGCGTTACTGATTGGCTCAGCCTTGGCCTGTGGTAGGTCCGTTCATGGAGCCGGCTGGCATGGCATTGGCAGTGTCGGACATGGGAGAAGCTTTTGGCAGCTTCTCTTACAGAAGCCACCCCTATGTGTCCCCCTGTGCTACCAAAACCTTGCCACGCAAACCCAATACAGCTTCCCATATTCTTCCTTGCTACTTCTGTCTTAATGAGATGCATTTCAGTATCTAAAGAGTGTTTGTTTTACAGTTTTTGCACAGAAAGCTCAAAGACCTGAGAATCTCTATATCCCTAGAGGAAGGGTTAAGAAAGGTAAGTCAGAAGTTTACCCTGAAAATCTTCCCAGTAATCCAAAAGCAGATCTGCTGAGGTAGCTTCATTTGTGTGAAACGTGACAGAATAGTGCTGGGGTTGGGGTGCAACAGTGCAAGGTGCTGGGGCTAATAGTCATATGAATGGCCCAACCTTTCTGACCTTATGTGACATAGGAAATTTTTTAGAACTGCAGATTGTGAGGGGGGTACCCTTTCATCACATACTGTACATATCCCCTGTCATGGAATTTATCTTCAGTCAGAATTATAATGATCATTGAAGTCCTTTTTTATCTTGTGACCCATATTATTTTGTGGAGGTGATGGCCTACTTTTGATCTCCTGGATATAGCCACTGCCTGTTGATCATTATTTCCTGGGATTTAACCTTTAGTGAACTGCTTGCCATTGATCTCTGCACTTCCAAAACTGTGCTCTTATTCTGTGCACTATCAGAGTGCCAGGAACCACACCTGAGCTTTTTATCTCATGTGTCAAAAACTCTTTGTGTTGCAAATGAGTTACAAAGCGCCAGCACCAGCAGGATGAGTTTTCACCTTTCTGTGTCTGGAGTTACACTGCACACATCACCTAGGAAGAGTCTTATCTTTGTGACTGCCAGAGTGAAAGCTCTGTTTTGTGGATTGCTGAGGAGAGCGATATTTTTGCAGTGAGGAAGCAGAGCACTTTAAGGAGTACATTTTGTGCTGCTCACTTAAATTATATTTTTAAGAACAGCTATTATCTCTGGGACATATTTGCGTACAAGGCTACCCCTCAGCTGGGCTTTTAGCCCTAACAAATAGCAGGATGGCATAAGGACAAAACACTCTTCTTGTTAGAGAAACATTCAGTCTGTAATACTGATTTTTTTACATCTCTGCTGTATCAAGGGTGCTTGAGTTTCTTTGTATTCAATGAGGAGGGTAGATGCCACAAGTTCAATAATATTTTTGGTGTTCTCTCTTCAGAGACAATAGTCAGGCCTGTAAGGGACCTGTCTCAATCAAGCATATATGATCCATTTGCTGGAATGAAAACCCCAGGTCAACGGCAGCTGATTACATTACAAGAGCAAGTGAAAATGGGCATACTCACCGTTGATGAAGCTGTACTTCATTTTAAGGAATGGCAACTGAACCAGAAAAAGAGATCAGAATCATTCCGGTTCCAGCAGGTACAGGCTTATTCCACTCTTCAAGAAATACAGCTGTCTCTCTAAGTACATATCACAAGCTGTTCAGTGTGGGTACGTTTCTTTCCTGGTTGGAGTAGGAAGTCCCCCAGCAAGCTGAGTTCTCTCCTGGCATGGAGAAGCTGTTCCCATGCAGCAGCAAGCAGGCAGCAGTTTTTCAGATCTGTTTGTCTTGCAGTAGTATTGTTAGGTTTTGGAGATCTCTGTACACTAGGAATTGGGCCAAATCCATTTGGATAAATTACCTTTCTAGAGGTCACCTATCGCCCACCTCCTGGCAGGGGACTTCTGTGGTGAAAGTTTAGCTTGTCAGTTCTCATCCATTTCAGATCAGTGAAGATTCAGTGTCCCAGGTGATGTATTTGCTTTAAAGTCCTATCTTGTAGATGGTCTGATCCCTCCCTGGGTGTTTGATGGCTCCAGGACTACATGTTCTTTGCAGCTGGGCAAGATTTAGTGATAGTCATTAGTGGAAGCACAGTGTTTGGGTGGCCTGGCTGAATGAGGGAGCCATTATGTTGGCAGCAGCAACATAATGACTGGTGGAACTAGCAGTCATAGTTTAAAATTTCCATTCTTAAGTTAGAGTGGGGCTCCCTCTATAAAACCACTACCTGCTTCTTTTGGTGCCTTTTGTTTGTGCTGTGGCAATCTGCTCTTACGCTTAAGGTGCTGGTCTCTGGTATGTGACACTGTTTTGGGAGCTGTCAGAACAAAGCCAAGACTTTCCTCCTCATTTGGAAGAGTCCTCCCTACCCAGAAACAGCCAGAGGAATCCTTTCTTCTGTCAATAAAGAACACAGTGCTGCTTTAGTAGATCTCTGTAGCAGAAATGAAGTGGCATGCTCTGTGCCCCATCCCATGAGCAGCTTTCAAAGTCTCTGCTCCAGACCTTGCCTCATGGTACAGCAATTGCTCCATCTGCTTTCCTGCCAATTCAGGGGTGCATGTATTTCCCTGCTGGAAAAGTTGTCTTTTTTTTAAATTTTTTTTTTGACTCCACACTTTTCCTTACTGTAAGGTGCAGTATGCTGACACACAATGATAAAAAGACTTTGCTCCCAGTTACGTTTCCAGGTGTCCCCTCTTGCTTCAGTAGGGACAACCTGAATTCTTTCTGAATTGTCCCTCAGACTCTAGGATGCATGGCAGCCTCCTCTCTCCCTGCAGTAAGAATTATCTGTTCATTAGTACAGAAAGGACTGCAGTTACTTGATCAGGGGTCTTGTTTCTGTGTCAGCGACACAGTGGAAACAGAAGAGGGAGTTCTAAATGAAATGTGCTGCTTATCTGCAACTGGCAGTGAGTCTGTGAACTTGATCTTAAAGTACACAATGAAGATCTGAAAAAACTTGGCTTCTGAAAGGCATGCATGGATTTCTGAAGGGAATAGATTAAAACCTGTTGACATGGTTTGGACTTCAGCCAGGTCTAGTAGGCTTTGTTACAGCTTGATTGCGAAGTTAGCTGAAATATAATATTGGTATTGTTAGAAAGCTGCTCATCCTCCTTTATCCAAAGCCCTGACAATATCTTGTGATGTTTTTAGGAAAATCTGAAACGGCTACGAGACAGCATAACCAGGAGGCAAATGGAGAAGCAAAAAAAAGACAAAAGTGCAGGTAACAGTCTCTGATTCTGACATCTCTGGTAATGAAGCAGCTAACAATATTAATAGGCTCTTCAGACAGAAATCTCTGTGTGTTTTGCAGTTATGTGTTATTTTAATATTCACATCTATGTGCCTGTTGGCTAAAACATAGGAAAGTTGCTTTACTCCTCAATTTCGCAGACTGAGGAAAGGATGCCCACATCTGTGGAGTGAATCTTGATTCATAAATGGACAGTTATGATCACCCTTATGTGATTGTGTTTAACTTTGTTCTCAGATGCAAAGCTGTGTCTCAAAGGCTATACTTGCACAGATCCTTCTGAGCTGCTCATTTTCCCTTCCAGACTTGGAAATTACAGTACCCATTCGACATTCTCATAATACTTTGGGGAAACCGGAATGTGGAATATATGAATACGCCCCCAGGAAAAATGTTTTCCCACCAAAAAAGGAGTTAAAGCGAGGAGACTGGAAAACAGAAAGCACGTCCAGCACAGCAAGTAAGCAAACCCTGAACATCACCCTCTCTACAGGAAAGCTGGATGGAAAGCACTTCCCCAGCCTGACTCTGGAGTTAGCTCAGGGGACAGGACTTATGTTCCTGAATCCCAGTACTGACACTGCTACTCCAAGCCCTGCACACCTCAGGCTGACTGTTCTCAAAACTGTAAAAGCAACTCCAGGTACATCATGTGGTTTGGGCATCTTGTGTCTGCATCTCTGCAGGAAGAGAACCTGAAAGCTGAGAGAAAGATGCCCTTGAGCCTTCTCAGGGAAGGCATATCACCTGTCTTCAGTTCTTGAAAGTAGATGGCAGCGGCTATCTTGGAAAAAAGGATGCTCCCTTGCTGTGACTCTCAGCAGGCAGTGTTCTCTTCTGGTCTGAAGGGCATAGTTATATTGCAGGCTGGGAACCAGTCTCTACATGTTGTTTCCTCAATTATTGTCGTTAAAGGACAGCGTTTTTCATTGGTAGCTGTGGGACTTCTTGAGTGACTTGGACAGTCTGCACATTTTTATTATCTTTGTTTATTAAGTTTAATTTGTGCAAATTAAATTCCTGTATTCTCATTATTACCACAGACTGAGCAATTCTTGCAGAAATCATTAAGATCATTTTGGTCCTCTGAAAGGAAAACTGAGTCCCAGTGGGGTTACTACCTTTGTGGCTCTTGGCAAGATATAGCTGGGATATATCCAGAGTAGGTGCCAGAGGCAGCAGAGTTCACTGTGTGCAGCTTGGCTCTCTCCCATGGCATGATTGTCAGAAGGGACCCTAACACAGTATTTAGCACTCTTAAATGCTGCTGTTTGTACCAGCTGATAAGGAGAGTTACCTCACCAGGGATAGGGAGGAACTGCATCTTATGAGAAAACCTCTCTAGCCTCATTTCAAAGTATAGGTTTCTGAACATTAGTGTCCCAGTACTGCACAGTCCTATAGAATGTTATGCATTTATGACTGAAACCAGCCATAGCAGTGTAGGATATGTTTGTGAGTTGCTGTCTCCTTCAGAGATGACATGACTGGTTGCAAAAGCATTCCCTGGCAGTCTATGCAAGTTAAATGGGTTTGCATAAATGGTTGCTGAAGATTGTTTGAACAGACTTGTCATTTTTATCTCTGAAATAAACTAGGAAACATTCCTGTGATGAGAAAGGATTGTTGTGAGAAGAGGTGGTGAACAGCTGTTGGGAACAATAACCTCTCAAGCAGTCACTTATTCCAGGAGTGAATGTGTCACAGTGCTCAGAGCCATCTGCCTCCATGCAGTTGTTAAGGACATGGGGACTGATAATTTAAATATACATAAATGTTGAGTGTGTAACACTTGTGAAAATATTTACCTGGTTTGCCAGCTGATACTGGCACTGGATCCTTTCAGTTAGATTATGGTTGTGAGTACTTAACCAGAAGCCTGGACCTCGATAGGGCAGAAATCTGCTAGAAAGAAAGCGAAAATGAATGGTTTGGCCCTGTAGTCTGTGTCCTATGAAATACCATTGTTTGGATCTTGAACATGTGAAAAATAACAGCAAAAATAAATTAATCTAAACAAGCATTAAATGATGTGTGCAAGAGGTAAGCAAGAGGTTAGAAGGAGTCCCAAGTTAGTGATTTGCAGTTAGATCATCAGGATTTAATAATCAGTTTGTTTTCTCTTGCTTACTCACTCCAGGTAGTGCAAGTAACCGCTCCAGCACTCGGAGCATATTGAGTGTCAGCAGTGGGATGGAAGGGGACAGTGAGGTAAGCTCTCACCTCTGCTATGTTCTGGTCCGCTGTTCTTAAGTACATTGCTTTGTTTTCATGCAAAAGAAAAGGAGCTCAGGGATGACACTGCATTTGCAGAAATGGCGAAACGCACTCACTTCTGCTGTGAAGCTAGCAAGAACCAAATTCTGCTGGTCTGCAACCTCTCTTCTTCATTTTGTAGGACAATGAAGTCCCAGAAACAACTAGAAGCCGCAGCCCAGTTGGCCATCAAGCAGAGAGGCTGCCTTTCCCAGAAAGGCCTCCCAGAGTGCCTCCTCGAGGTGCAAGCAGGTAAAGCTGAAATGCAACTCAGACGTGAGCTTTCAGTGAATCAATACGGAAGCCTTGGGCAGAAAGCAAGGCAGGAAGCAAATGTGTCTTTCAACAAAATCTACCAAACTATTATCTATACACACACACTGTTAAGAATTGTAAAATCCTTGTTTGTCATCTGTAATATTTGGTGGAATTGGTTTCCTAGTTGGTAAAGTGCCTATTGCAATGCTGTTGCTGCAGTTCACACCCTGCAAGGGGCAGTGCTATTGAAGCACACAATGCTTGCCATAAGACTGACACAGGTGGAGTAGCATCCTGCCCCTAGCAGAGATTTAGTACCTGATCCTCCCAAGAAGATCCTTTTGGCACACAGAAAGTGTAGTGTAGAGGGAATTCCCTTTTGGCATTCCCTTGGACTTCTTTTCTTTTTACAAATTTCAGATCCCTCCAAAGCACAGTTGTTTACATGTATGATTGACCTCAAATTAATAACTGCAGTGTTTTTTTATAAAAGGTGTTGAGGGGTTTTGCCTTGATTTGATCAGACCACCGTGAGCTTAAGTAACTTGTAAATATTCCTTTGGTCCCACCAGTTTAGGTCCATGAAGTCCAGGCCCCAGAGGCTTATCTAAGTACAGATGTTAATAAAATTCTACAGCTGTTAAAATAGTAATTACTAATGTGTGGGTGCAATAAGTTCTGGATGTTGGCTTGGCTCTGGCAAGAATATATCTGGAATTTATCTGTAGTTACTTTAAAAAAAAGATTTTTAATTTTTTATCTGTTCCTGTTGCTCTTGATCTGATTTACAGGAGTAAGCTACTATACTATCAAAGTTTTACTCCAACCAAGTATTATAGCAAGTCTTTCCACTAATAGAATTACTGCAGCTGAAGAGCAGAAGAAAGAACTTGGACAGGAACAGGGCTCCAGCACCTTGGCATCTGTTCTGCTGCTGAATCACTGATAGCTTGTTTTTCTTCTTGTATGACTATTGCTTGTACAGTATTCTTAGATAAGATGTTATTGCATGGAATGTGTTGTTCCAGAACCCTATTATCTACTGGTTTTTTGAATGCACTTGTTTTCTCTATTTTTTTACAGGCCTGTAAGCTGTGAAGGCTTTTATCCTCCACCTGTGCCCCCAAGAGGTCGCTGAATCTACATCTGTGGAATATGAGATTTTTGTGTTTGTATATGCGTTTGTACAGATATTTTTAGTTGTTTTAAATTATTTATAAGTGGGAGCCAAATGTTTTCTTCCCCTTCCTCCTCCCTAAAGCTCTGGTGACTTTTCCCATGATTTTCACTGAGACTTCTTGGCCTTCTGTAACTTTTTTGCTTGGAAGAATTTTGGTGCTTTGGGAGTTCAAGACAAAGTATCAAGGCTGGGAAGGAGAACGCTGATGCGTGTCTTGGCAGCCCTGCAACATGAAGTTTCCCTTTGCCCAAGAAAAAAACTCCTGTTGTTTTAGAAACTAAATCCTGATAATCATTGTTACCAAAGCCCTATGAGGGCTTGACTGGAAAACATGCTTGAAAAAGTAAAGAAAATAAGTTGTTTGAAGACTTTGTTTGAAGAACACTCATTACAGCAGGAGCAGGTGAATATACTGCTGTTTGGTGTGACACTGGACATACTGACCTTTCAGAAGGTGTAGAATCGCCCTCCAGCAATCATTAAACCACTGGAGGATAAGAAGTTGTCTTTATTCAAGAATGTATTTTGCAGACAGCCTTGAAAACACCTTTCCCTTTCCCCTTCCCTCTGTGAACAGGAGAGACATTAACAAGGTGGTGTGTGTACTGCATTTAGCATGAAAATTCCAAAGGCGCAGCTGATGTGGGACCTGATTTGTGCTGTATCACAAAACAACTGTACTTAAAACTTTTTTTGGGAAGGAGGTGGGTATGTTGTTACTTGAGATCAGATGACTGACCTCTTAAATTAGAGGAAGGAATTGTCGGCGATGCTGTGTTCTGTATCTCTCACGTGTGTTTGTTATAGAAGCAATATGAAGGTGTTGCACTTCATGCTCTGGAACAGTATAGCGAGTCTCCAATTATAAATGCACACACCTCACAAATACCAGCTGTGTAGCTGGCCTGCTGCAGTGGAAACAGGCAGCCTGGGGGCTGCCCTCTGCTTGCTGTACTCTTCCTTTCTAGCCATGCGAATCTGCAATAGCTGTGTCCAGCCTTTTTTCTGCCTGAGGGCTTACAAACTTGAGGAGAGCTTCCTGCTTTGGCTCTCTGTGTTCCAAATGTAGAAAGCATGTAAAGCAGAAATTAATTCTGATTCCTCATCTCAAGGGACTCAAATGATGGAAGTGAGATGTTTTGGGGGGTTTTTTCTTTTTATTTTTTTCTTCCAGACCTTGCAGTCTTCTTTGCATATCCTGGCCCTGGGGGTACAAGTATAAGGCTCTGGTTGTCCATGAGTGATATGGATGGGAATTCTGCAAGGTAACATTCAGGGCAGAGACTTAGGCATCCTTATCTACTGGGTTTTCAAGCCATTCTCCCTCTTCCAGCCCTGAGAGAGACATAGATAGATCTGTATTAGGTGATCCCTCAGGTACAGGTAGGACACATAAAGCTTCTGTCTGGTCATGTAGGCTCCCCTTAATCTGTAAGAGAGCAGGTGATGGAGTTGCAGCTCCTTTCTCTTGCAGAGTGACAAATGTGCGGAGCTGCAGGAGTGACAGACAGCGACTGTGACTCAACCAGCACTGAATGAAGGTGGTCAAGCCCTGCTGTTCTCAGGGGCATAGGCTTAAGCTAAGTATCGTCTGCACCTTAAATTCATAAGGTATGACTCCAGATACAGGTCGTATAGCCTCTCCTTTTGATGACAGAGGGCTGCAGGTGTTGTGCTGCAGACCTGTATCTACAGAGGTGATTCCCCCCCCCCCTTTTTTTTTTTCCTATTTTAAAGGACCTTAGTGCCTTCTCCAGTAATTCTGACATTACAGGCTCTCACTGACAGTTTGCTCCTTCTTCACAGTAGCCAGGGGAATGGTGAGGTGGGAACTGCCTTCTGTTCTTGGAACAGAACCAAATTCCTGGCACTATTCAGTCAAACTGGAAGCAGAGAAGGAGGTTTTGGTGCTAAAATGAGCAAAATAGTAGCATGGATAAATGAAGGAAACAGGGATAAAATAAATAAAGTAAAAGGGGAAATTCAACAGCTTGTCTTCAGCTGTCTCACATGTTTTGGTTTACACACAGTTCCCTGGTTTTGCTCAAATGTTGACCATGTCTGTAGTGCTGGCTGCAGATCTGCTCCAGAGCTTGGAGCTATAATATGGTAAGAGGAATTTATCTGCTTCCACATCTGCCAGATGTAGGATGTGGGGTAAACTGTAACAAGGCAGGAAGGGAAGAGAAAAATATGAAAGTGTGTCATGCAGGTGATTTCCTTTCAAAGCTGTTGGACTGAAGCAGCCCAGGGATCCCTCTTCCCCAGATAATTTTTAATTCTGCACCCCCTGCATGTGATAGCCAAATGTCTTCTGTGGGAGGGGTTTCTGAACTGTATCTGAACATTTGCCTTTGCACAATCCTAATAACATGGCTCTGAACTGGATTTTTATTGTTAGTACTGCAGTGAGATGGTTTATATCTGAATTGCTGAAAAGCAGCTTGTAAGTAGCATTTCAGTCCCTCTCCTGTTGCAGCTTCGATACATCCTTAGTCTGCCCTGACCTGTCATACAAAAACAAATGCTAGTGGGGCTCTTGCCTTGGACAGGTGGGAGTCTGCTCAGGCCCCTTCTGCACTGCATAAGAGGGGGAAATGGAAGATGCAGCTGGTAGTCTCAGGCATTCCCTTCTTGGTTTCTTTGTAAATTATCCTGGATTAATTAGGTATCTCACTGATCAATCACAGCAAAACTATCACACTATCAAGGAGAAAAGGAACAGCACTAAAATGGCTTCACTGTTGAAGGCAGGTAAACAATTGGGATGCAGGCATGACTTTCATGTCTCTTGCAGGCCAGCAGAGATGCATCTTCTTAGCTACCAAAACGTGTGTTCCATGTTGTTTTGGCTTCATTTAGTTGCTTTAATCCTCTGATGTCTCAATGTATGGAGTCCTTGTATGTGTAGACTCCAGTTGTGATGGAGAGCATGTGGTGTGTATTGCTTCCCACTAAGATGAGAAGTGCACTGAAACTGAACCTCAGAAGAGCCTGGAGAAGAAAACTGCATGCATACAGATTGTTGGTTACTCAGGAATATGCTTGGGGGGGAAAACAGGAATGAAGTGTGTTTCTGTCGAACTTTAGAACTCAGGGACTGAACAGATAATAAAATTGCTGGTACAAAGTAAAATGGCCTGGCCACTTGTAGGGCCATCAACCAGTCTACCAAGCTCAGGCGGCAGCTGGCTGGCCCAGGGAGAGTGTTTGGTCTTTGTGCAGCGTGCCTCACAAAACCTGCTGCAGCAGATGGCTCTGGCTGGCCCTGTTGTTGACTGAGAGACTTAAGTGCTGAAGATGCTGAAGCCTCTTCTCTCTGTCTCCCAAGGGTAAGCTACTCTGTTCTGGACTGAGATGCAACAACTAGAAAGAAACATATGGTGTTATCAAAGCTGTCTAGTTTTGGTTTAGTTTTGTTTGTTTGTTTGTTTTGTTTTTTTAATATAAACAGAGGTTTTGAATTTTTTTTTTTAAGTATCTCTCTCTACAGGGACCTTGTGACTACTGAAAAGAGGCAGTTTCCTATCTGGAAAAGGCTTCATATAAACATAACTTGCTGAAATATGTTCAGGGAAGGTAGATTGATGTGTAGACCACAAGGGGTAAAGCTTTTTAGTATAGATATGGTGGTCAGTGGTAAACAGGAAAATGTTTTCACATAATTCCTACAAAGCACGTATAGCAGGTGCCAGCAGGGAGCTCATCACTGGCGTATTTGTTGGCTTGTGCAGTTATTTGAGAAGATGGTGTAGCCCCTCTGTTTTTTTTTTTTTGGGGGGGGGGTGGTAATATTATGTTTGATAGCCTCTGAAAATTATTTCTGTATTCAGTTTAAAAATTGCCCATCAATGAGCGTGTAATCCCGTGAGCTTTTTGGCTGGGAGGGTTGGGATTTTTTTTTTATTTCGGAGCTGTAGCTTGAGCTGGTTCCAAGTCCACACGCAGGTCTGCGGGCTTTTTCCCGGGCAGTGCTGACAGAAAGATCACCGCTCGTTATGTCTGGGGGCGCTT
>NW_010332783.1:343-1302 GCF_000700745.2 Antrostomus carolinensis | reverse complement strand
ATCTCTTCCCAACTCTGCCCTGGTGCTGGCAGCCCTCACCCCAGCTCTGTTCTCGCTTCAGACTGCACACACAGCTCAGTGCTGTGTTGCAGAAGCCTGGCTGAGGGAGCATGAGCTCCCAGAGCTCCCATCCCACATCCCACGTTGTTTGCTTTCTGATTTTACAGATTTTTACACCAGGGATTTGTTCACCTGCAGGAAAAACAACAGCGGGAGGAACTCCAGCTCCCCACCTGCGGAGCAGCCGGCTGTGAAGCTCTGCTTTCCCACTTGGGCAGCGGGGTTTTTTTTGGGACAAAAAAGCTTTAATGTTTCACCAGACTGAGTGTGAAGGTCAGGGCTGCGCTGACGTTGGACGGTGTCCATCCAAGGAGGGGAAATGTCATTAACTGTGGTCAGAGGCAACGAGTGATGAAGCTGAGCCCGTCCTGCTCCCGCCTTCCCACCCGCTGCTGCGCCCGTTCCCTGCCCGTGGCTCTGAGGGGAAAGACTCTGATCCTGGGGTTCTGAGGAAGCACCGGCGCTGCCAGCTCAGCATCTGGTGTGACCAAATCTCCCCACTTCTGAGGAAAAGGGAAACAAAACGACATGGGCCGTTTCCCGCTCGCTTTGTCGTCCATCAGCTGCGGGGGGGGGACCCGCGGCCGCGCTGCCGGCACCCAGGGCGCAGCTCCTGCCCCACCTTCGCTGTCACAAGTGTCACCACCGTTCCCGTCCCCTCGCGCTTCAGCCGCACTCTGACCCCATCAGCGACATCTCTCTTCCCGGGGTGTTCCAGGATGGCACCCCAGGCCCTGCACCCCACGTTCTGCCTCAGCTCGTCGCAGGAACTTCATCCCATCCGGGCTCAGGTGTTTATCTCGGTGGATCTTCCACAGTGTTCCCAGAACGCAGGTGATGATGATCCCAGGGAACCAAGATCCCTATCTCTGGCAGCACCAGCCGTCACCAGCTCCCAA
>NW_010332783.1:0-294 GCF_000700745.2 Antrostomus carolinensis | reverse complement strand
CCCAGACGGTACCACACACGGCGTGCTTGGAGGGAGCTGGGTGTGAGGCCGCGGCGTGTCCCACTCCAGCCCCGAGACTCTGCTGGACTTGGACAGGTTTGAGCCCCAGAGCTGCCGGGTTCCTCCTCGGGGGGCCCGGAGCTGGTAGAGCCGAGAGGAGACGGGGGCTGCAGAGCTGGGGAGTGGGGTGCAGAGTTGGGGTGCGGGGGCAGAGCTGTGGTGCATCCCCAGGACCCGGGCAGGGGGATGAGGAAGAGCAGGAGCCGGCCCGGGGGGAGCTGGGGCTCTGCCCCC
>NW_010332782.1:3847-35704 GCF_000700745.2 Antrostomus carolinensis | reverse complement strand
GCGGGTTTTTTATTGTTCTCACCCGCTTTGCTGAGGGCGCTTGTTGGGTGTGGAAACGGTGATGTTTCAGGGCAGTACCGCGGTAGGAATGAAATATAGTAGTTCTGCGTGACTTTAGGTGAGGCCATACTGGCATTGTTGACTAGATTGTGACATACGAGCAAGTCAACTTGGGGTGGGCTTCCATTTTCTAGTTAAAACTAGTGATTATTTTATCTAGGCACTAATTTTTCTATAGTAGTGGTTCTGTTATCTCTTTTTTTTCACAGCAGATTAGAAAACAGAGCTGTTACTGGGAAAATAACTCATTAATCAGGTTAAAATTCTGGTTACACTCAGACCAATAAAATAAGCTAGACAGATCATGACTATATAGAGACAATTTATGGGGGGAGCAGTGTTTGGGGAAACAGCACAGGCCTATCCAGTGCGCTTTTGTTCTTGCATGCATAACACACCTGCTGTGTCCGAGGGATGTGTGAACTCTAAAGGCTGGGTTCAGTCTGATATTAAAATACTATTAATAGAAATGTGCTCTGACTCGAGACCCAGAGACTGAAAATACTTCTGTCTGGTGTCAACAGGAAGGAGGAAAAAGAAATAGAAGCGGAGAAAATAATTGAAGAGAAAAGTGAGCCGAGCCTGATCTGCCCCCCACCTCGCAGCAGAAGCTATCTTCCTCCGGAGAATATACAGAGCAGCCTCGAGTCTCTGGTCAGGGAGATTTTTGGACCCTCACTTCCTGATAACTGGCAGCAGACACCCCTCAAAGAAAACAAGTTAAAGTATTGCCTCCTGGCTCAGCTGGCGGCAGAACTCGATCACGCTGTCCCCAACTCCCAGCTCCACCTGATGCGCAGCGCTGAGGATGTCCTGCATTTCTACAGCACTCCCGTGAAGGACGTCTCCAAGTTTGATGAGCTCTGCGCTGCCGAGCTACCCCCAAACCTGAAGGTTGTCTGGGAGAAGTGAGTCGCAGCACGGAGCGTCGCTTTGCTGTGGTTGTGTTGTTAGGGCAGGACTGCAGAGCAGGAGCAGAGCCCTTGCACTGGGCTACCGAGTGAAGATATAAATATCACTAATAAAAGTTCACGTGACTGTCTTCAGGTTTCACTGTTTCTGTTTATTATATAGATGGAAACAAGCAGTTTTTCTGCCTGTGGGACAGTGAGGCAGTGTGGTCAGTGCTGGTACTCATGTGTGCTTGCTGGCCTTCACCACGCTGCCCGGCAGTTATGGGTTCCAGTGGGGACAGTCAGGTGGGACCAACTCCCCAGCGTCTTCCCTGCACCTCGTAAACTTGTTGTTTTCCGTTCCGCTCGGTGTGACGGGCTTTTGCCGCTGCAGTCAGGCACCCAGACCACCGTGGCCAGCAAACCTGGGGAAGGAGGGGGGAGGTCAGCCAGCATGGTTTTTTATTTTTTGCTATTTTTCCTTGAGATTGGAAGGAAGATTCTGTCAGCAATAATGTTTCTAAAAGCCATCACAGGTACTCTCTTAAATAAAACCACTTGTTTTGCTCAGAATTGCTACATGAAGGTAGTGCCAAGTGGAATTCTGAAATCTCTTACCTAGGTAACACCAAACTCTCCCAACAGCCCTACAAAACCAGCTGACATGGAGGCAGCTGGTAGAATTCTTCCACATCTGTCAAAGGACCCCGTTTTCATTCATATTTATAAGTTCTGTTGCTCCTTCTAACGGCTGTCAGTAAGTTTTTGTGATAACGTTTCCCTACGTTAGTTTCTGTAGCTATGGAGAAACACGTCAATAGCTCTATGTGAGTTTTTCTTCCCGTGTAACTCATCATGTAGGTTTGCTTTTAGTCAGAGGAGGCAACGCAGTGAAGTCAGGAGGACAAGAAAATAAATGCAGCAGTCTGAGAAACGTGTGGTACTTTGTGAATGTTTTCTGCAAAACTGTTACAGTGAGTTCAGATTCTCTGTGTGATATTTCTGGGGATGATCCAGAAACACCCTGGTTATTCCACTCCCTCTCCTAGACCCTTGTTCCCCTGGTTTCCCTTGGCATACAAATACCTCAAACACGCTTGGGAACTACTGCTTTTATGTGCTACAGTGCTCAGTGTATTCAGCAAACTTCTCAAGTGCTGCTTCTCATAACTTAAATTTAAGAAACCCTTTATTTTCTACTTTTGAGTCCTGGGGAATTAGAGAATAGCCCAAGTGTGCCACTACATGTTCCGCTGTGGGGTGAACATGAGGGAACTGGGGATGTTTCACTGGTCGCTGTGGAAGGCTGGCTGTTCACAAATCCCCGTAGCTTATGGAAAAACATGGTGTGATAAATAACTAAACCTGTGTCTTTGTCTCCTTCAGAGGCTGTTTGGGACACTGACTGGGTGTCTTGAATGGAGTATTCATTGCTGATAAGCTTTCTTAACGTGTCATTATTTTCCTAACACAGCAGAACAAGGACCAAAGCTGTCTTGAAGGACCCAGAACACTATTGATGCTTCCTCATGGTCACAGAAAGCCCTCGTGGCCCAAGTCTGATCCTTATATTCCTGAGACTGAAGCAGACATCAGTAGAGTCAGAAGAAAATACCAACCTGGAAGAAACACTGCAAGACCAGGCACAGATAGACATCCCAAATTTTCTTTGCCTCACAGGCAAATGACAGAGACCAGGCTACAGGTTTGGGGTTTTTTTGATAATTTTTTTTTTTTTTTTGCATCTGTTTTGGAAAAAATATACAAAAAAAGCCAAGAAGAACCAACATGGAAATGTGAGGTAAACATTCCAGTAAAAGTACAGACAGAGGCTCCATTCTTTAAAGGAGACACACAGCAGTTATCACCATGCTAGAGAATGAGATGCAGGAAAATCCTAGAAACAGTGAAAAGTCACGTAATGAAGCCTTTGCCCCAGTTCTAGCCACTGTAAATGGGCGTTTTTTTGTTCTCCCCCTGCCCCCCCCACCCCTTAATTGCCTTTTTTTTTTTTCCCCCCCCTTAAACAAAGTTGTTAAACTGTAAAATAGCAGTTTTGCTATAAATTCTGTATGGCAGAATTTACAAAAAATGCCAACTGCTACTACAGACTGTGCCAGTTTGGGGTTTGTTTTGGGGTTTGTTTTTTTTTTGACTTGCAAAAGCCCTCAGCGAAAAGGACACTGTCGGGGCAAGAGTGGCTTCTTGGCTATGCCAGTGGGAATGCCAAGTAACGCTGCTCCACTGGAGAAGTGGTGTCGCTTTCCCTTTGCACCCGTGTTACTAGTTACCCCACAAATCTATGATGAAGTTATGAAACACTCAGAGCGCAGCCTCAGCTCCACAGTGGTGGCTGTATATCCCCATAGTCAATTCCTGAAGCCAGGTTTCACTGGGAGCTTTAGCTGGGCCTCGGGGAGGAACGGAGATCTAGGGAGATGATATAGTCAGCTCACATGCTATCAGCTACTACTATAAATCTTCATGTCCAGCCTGTCTCTACTGCAGACCGAGTCCGTTGTTTCAGTTATTCTTCAATAACCAGCACAATCACCCACACCAGAACAGTCAGGCTTTGATTCAGGGAGGTGCTTAAGGATACACTTCAAGTCTGCCAAGTAGCCTGGACACTGGATGGCTACCTGAAGTCCGTAATGCGAAGGAATGCTTAAGTAGCTCACTGAATCAAGGAGGGATGTTTATTACTTGTTGACAGTATCATTTGGGTTAGATTCCTGATCACCATTATTTTAATCTGAATTAAATAGATGCAATTACTTCAGATTTATGCTGAGCTTACTCAGATCAGAACCTGACCCACTGGTAGAAGCACTTCTTAGGGTACGAAAAGGTGAAAGTGAATTTTTTTTTTTTTTTCTTTTCAAGATATATAAATTCAAAAATGAAAAAAAAAATGTGTACAAATATCACATAACAACATCAACAATTCCATAGATGTAGTTCCTCAGTGCACACTTTAAACAAGAAAAGGTTTTTTTTGTTCTTTTTTTCCGTTTTGCTTTTAAATTCTGGCATCATAATATTAAAGCTGACAAAAAATCAGGGCAAGCTACATCACTTCCTCATACAAAAAAAGTACAAAACATTAGCCTCTAACTAGACATAACATAATACTGGTCATCACAGTTAGACATGTAGTAACTGTGTGTCTTGGAGTGTTGTACTGGAGGGTAATAAAAAATAGCTTCTGTTGCCGGTCTTCCATCTCAGGTTACTTCAGTCATAGAGGCAGAGTGGTTCTGCAAAGAGGAAAAGGCAAACGTGAACATTCGGGTACGTTTTGGCATTTACATATCCTGGTGTGTAAAATGAATGAGAAAAACCTCCACTAATAAAATCTGTTGCCCAGGTAACGTAGGGCTTTAAAATGAAGCACCACTGCACATGTGACTGCCTCTATCCTGAGCTCGTGGTGGGGAATGCTGAACTCAAGCCCTGCTTCTGGGCTATGAACACTAACAGGCTTGAAAAACAAGGCGACACTTTTTCAGTAGAGACTGATTTCAGACTGGACTGGATCCTCTCCAGAAGGACATGTCAGTACAGGTTCAAGCACTGCGCACAGTCACGTAAGTGATACAGTGGGTCTGTCCTCAGTCATAAAAAGCCTAGAGGACCATGGTGTGGCTTTATGTGATGCATGCATGTAGATCCTACACAGTTTGATCCTAGGGAACATGTAGAGCTTCAAACCATACAGAGGTGGGGTCATTATCTCAAAACACAGACAGCCACAGATATATAGCAACACAGAAGTCCTCTTTAGGTGGAAAGAGAGTTGATTGATCCTTGGAAGCCAATGTCCAGGACTTCAGTGGCAGTACCGAGTCATCCTTGGATCATGCTACACCTGCTGGGTTTGTGTGGGTGCAAGGCAAAATGAGAGCGGGAATGGATGCAGAAATCTGCACAGAGAAGGACGATGCACCTCCTGTATCTGAAGAAACAGGAATGAGCAGCCACTCTGAAAGACTTGTTTATAATAGCTTCAGGGTAGGATCACTTCTTTCCCAGTCTGCTCCTGCATGGTAGATGTATGGTCATTTAGAGGCTGATACGCTGAATCACAGGACATTATCTTGTTGGTTGTAGTGGACATCAACAGTGAAGGCCCAGTCCCCGCACTTCACAGTCCCAAAGCTATAAATAGCTGACTAGACTAAATTTTTCTCACAGTCTGTGAATATTTTAACCTGTTCAGCCCTTTTGTCATACACAATGCAATGTGGATATACAAGTAAAACTTAATGTCTGGACTGCAAGTCCACCAAGAGAACAGTTAATTCACACAGTTCTGCAGATCTAGTTGAAAGTCTTCCAGCAATCTTTGCCTCATCAAGTGACTTTTAAATTAAGCAAAATATTTCCGGTGTCTTTTCATTTTTTTTTAATTCCTATTTTCAGTTTATTTGTCAAAGGGTTTAACAAAAGTTCCTATGGATCCTGCCACACACCATGTACACAGGAATGACAAGCCATCTAATACAATTTAAAGAACAAATAAATTACACCAGGGCATTTCAGATAACTGAAAAACTACAGTTCCTCCTTGTTCCCAGAAATTCTTGGCAGGTGTCATTTGCTTATCTGTGTTTTGAAAGGACTGGATATGATTTAGTTATGCCAGCATAAGCCATTTGAAGTTAGTAATCTAACAGAAAAACCGTCAATAATGATTTTCCTGCTACCCTATTTCTTTGTAAACTTGAAAGAATGCTATTAAACTTATCTTCTGATGACTTAGAGATAGAAAACGGTATATGACTTCCTGTTAGAGAAGATACTGAACAGTAATAAGGATAAACTAATCTCTGTAACATTTTCCTGGACAGCATAGTTTATCCTGAGGATTATGAATGTTAGAATAAATCCTTAAGACATCCCAAAAGTATTCCAAAGTGTAATTAGACAGAATTATCTTTACTCTTATCTCAGTTTTCTATTCTTCTAAGCAAAATTTTGTTATTACAAATGATATGCAGAGGCACGTGAGATCCTACTTCTTTAGGTTTGGATGTGCACAGGGGCAGAAGATCTAGAGCACTTGTTAGTTCAAGGGATAAATGTCTTAAACTCGCCCCTGATACAAATTCACTCCGTTCAATGGGTTTAAAGTTAGGAAAAAAAACCAGCTCCCTGTGCAGTCACGTATACAACTATTTTTTACTCTGCCATAACAGAAAATGTGCTTGATGATGGTCTGGGTGAGAGGATTTACAGTACCTGTGCACTCAATGTCTCCAGCGGACTTTCCACTCTTGGAAAAGCCATTAGTGGCATTCCTCGTGGGTCTTCAGGCTTCGGTTTCGAAGGAGCTCCGTGAGTGCCTTTAAAGTTATGGACAACACATATCCCCTGTGTAATGCAGGGAAAAAGGAAAAAAAGGTGAGCTCAGCATGTTCTGTCCCCAGGAAAAACTCACAGGAATTGCCATCAGGGGTCTCCCAATTGCCAGTTTTTGCAAAGAACCTGAGTTTTGGTTCAAGGCATCATCTATCTCAGCCTTTGGCTACAGTGTCTTTACTGGCATTACTGGGTGTGGTGGACTGCCTTGGTAAATGGGTTCATCTGGCCTCTAATCTGGGGTGATGAACCTAACCGCTCTCAGCCTTATGTTTTATACAACAGAGACTCCCATGTCTGCTTTATCATTACAGAACCATGGACTACCCTGATGATGTATTTTATTGGCCAGATATTCCCTTCAGACTCTGACTGTCATTTCTAAACAGGGAAAACAGCTCACTCAATGGCTGGATTTACCTCACACCTGGATGACATCAAGCTCATTTAGCACCATTCCTGCATACTTCCAGCACAACTGCTGTGGTGTTTATCCTACAAGCTGTTCCCTTTTGCATGACCAGCCTTACTGCACCCAATGTGGCTGGGAGCAGGTTCTGACTGCTAGAAACAGGTACTGGGAGCACACAGATTATCCTGACCCAATATATAAGGTGAGTGCCCATATTATATTGCATGGGATAGATTTAAACTGCCCTTCCCACTGGGAATCAGACAAACTACTTACATTAAACTCAAGGAGATTCTCATAAGAGGATGCAGACGTCTTTTTATTTAACGGGAACACAGGATGTTATGTGAAGGGTTGTTTTTTTGTTTTTCGTTTTTTTAAAAGTACAGAATCAGTGACAGGACAATCTAGATTTAAGGGATTTCTGATACCTAATGCCTCCTGATTACAGGGATAAAGTGTCTGTTGGTGTGCAGGGGATAGTTTTGAAGTATATTTTGATTAAATGGAACCAGGCACATTTCTTGGTGATAGTGAGAATCACCTTGACTCCTGTGTGGGTAAATCCTCGGCAAGAGATCTCTCACCAAACCCAACACTTAAACTGCACAGCCAACAGGGGAGTAACTAATATTTGAAGTCCAGAGAGATGCTGTTCCTAGGTTCTCTGGGAAGGCCTTTGATATGTTTTAAGACTTTTTTTTTTTAATTCTATGAGATGGTGAACAACTTCAGCTGAACTACAAATGCTGCAAAGGGAGGTAGTTTTGTCTCCCAGGAAGTTTGTCCTGACCTTCCTTGCCATTACACTTCTTCCACGGTCTGAAAAAATACGAGGAACTAGGAACACTGCTTAGAGCCCCAGATAACACTTGCATCCTAAATTTTTGCCAGATACCAGGTAGACAGTGGGGTTTTGCAACACAGAGGTGTCAGAGAAGGAGTCTCAAGTATGCCCCCCTTTTGACATTAGTTGACATCGACACCATCTTTAAAACATTTTCAAGGACACGTCAAGTAAGAACATGTACAGTGATTAAAATAATCTTGAAATATATACAATGCGCAAATGTCATCGTATTAGCCTTATTAATTATTCACATTAGGATTTTCACTGATGATACTTTTAATTAGATGGGGTTAGAATTAGTTCTTAGCAACTGGATTAATTATTTGCAATAGGCCACAAGAGAATACTATTTTTTTTTTTTAAACAGAGGTATTTTTAACAGGAATGTGGAAGGACTGATGAGCTTACCAGAAACAAAGCTACAGCACTCCCCAAGATGAAGCCTGCAATCACGTCCGAACAGTGGTTTCGATACTCAGAAACTCGGTTTAGCCCAGTGAGGAACGCAGCACACAGGGTACCCAGGCACAGCACAGGTTTGGCTAGCCTGCTGCTCTTTGTTTTAATTGTGCTTGTTATGTACATCTGAAACAAAGGACAAGCCAAAAATGACAAGGGGCTCTGCCAGAACCACCCAGACAAATCCTAAATCAGCAAAGATGTGTAAAAACCCCACGTCTTATTACTAAAAGTAATGGGAAATCAAGGAAGAAGTTTAAGGTAATTCAGAGAACACTTTTAAAAGAAGAAACCAGATTCTGTTACATGACGTTTCAGGATGTTGAATATCCCACCAACTGCACATACTGGACTTTTTCTGAGCTCGTATGTACAGGCTCAGTTTTACTGACTGCCTACCTTGTGCAAGTGCTTGCTCATAGGTTAGCAAACGCCCTCTGAATGCACGTGACTAAATGTTTGCAAAGGGAGTGAAGAATTTATCCTGCAGAAACTGTAATGTGCACATGATGGAGTGCCTAGCATCCATATAAACTAGCTGCTCCAGGTTCCTAAGTGGTGTTAAGTTTAAGAAACAGAGAACTTAAGAGAAACCATTCCAGACATTTTCTCTGCAAGATGAAATGAAACTCGGAATATGAGAGAGATTTCTTTCAAAATAAAGTTGCTTCTGAAAGTGTAATTCCAGAGCATGAAGTTTCACTGTGCTCTGAGTATTTTTTAATGAACCCCACATGGTTTTGTCAGTCTGTATTTTATTTTAAATGCATTTTGATAGAGAGAGTAAAACCACGTGAGTCACAATTAGCAGCCAGTCATTAATTCCTGAGCCACAAAATGACAAAGATCAAGCAAACAAAGCCTGATGGCAAAACAATTCAATAAAAATCCTTTCAGCAAGGAAGTATGAATGCCTCCATGATTTCCAAAGTTTTGATACAAAACACCAGTACATCAAATACATTTGCCAGAAATGTCTCCAAATAACACATTGCCTCCCACACATGAAACAGAATCAGGAAGATACATTTTCAAATTCATTTGATTCTTATTACCAATCAGATAATAAATGAATCTGATTCATACAGTGTAGATCTTATCCAATGAAAGTACAAAGACTGGTTATCCTGGGAAATGGAAAGATTACAAACCATGGAAGAGTCACTTTCAGTGTTTAATATAAAAAGATGCCATTTTATTTATAAAGAAAAAATATGGGGGTTTTTTGGTAAGAATAAGTAAAATCACCAAAGCTGAAAGTATTTTCATTCTTGACCTTTATTCAGTTGTCAGAAACAGAAATATGGTTCTGTTAATCTTCTGGACAAAAGACTCTGTAGAAGGTCTGTATTGTTTTAACCACATCCGCAATAACACCTCAACTAGGATCTCTGATTTTGCTGTCTGCAGGTCACAAACCTCATCTTTCTCTGCGATGACTTCATTTCTAAGGAAGGGCACAGCTGAGCGCTGGGCAGCACTGAAATCAGAGACAGACTCTGCAGGACGGTAGAGACCAAAGGGTTCTTCTCCTTTGTTGCTGCTGCAGCAGCTAAGGACACCATGCTGGCTCACACCAACAGTCTCTGGCCAAGACTACAATGGCTTGGTGAAGCTGGGGTGAAGCTGCCTCAGAAAACCAAACAGGAGAAGGCAGATCTGACTGCCTCCAGACCTGTATGTAGGCAAAATGAGACCCAAAAAAATGGTAGTGCTAGATTTCTAACAGCTAAATTTGCCAGATCTCTGCCTGGGGAATTGAAGTCTTTTGCCCTTAAACGTGCTGCTGAGCACATCATTTAAAGGTGAATTCAGTTTATGAACTGGAATATTATGGTGTGTAATAGGAATGGGACTAAGCTACTCGAGAGGTTCCTGCTTGCTTTGTTTCTCCAGCCCAACACCTGGCTGCAGCACACGCCTTGAGATGGCAGCGAGCGACTGAGCACTAGGCGGCAATCGTGCCCCAGCCTGCTGGTAGGCTGAGCTCCACCTGACCATCACTGAGACTCACGTTAAGGTTCTCTGGAAACAATAGGAAAAAAATATTGTGAACTGCCACTGTGTGAATAATTACTGCCCATCCTTTCATCCTATGTATTTCTTTTAGCAGAAGCCAATTCAAACGAGCAATAGGGAGCCAGGTTGCTTTCCTATTCCCCACCAAAGCACTATTGTGGTTTGCAGCATCCAAAGGAAAAGTAACTGCATTGTTACTTTAAAAATCATCCCTTTAAAGTAACAATGCAGTTCTGCTGTGACAGTTGCAAACCCTCGCTACAGAGAATAACCCACACATGCTTGTTTTCCTACAGGTATGAGATGAAGCTGGATCTCTGGGTTACCCACATGGGAAACTTCTCCTTTTTACAGACGGGAAGTATCTCATGTGTTTAAAGTTTCATGCACCTCGTCAGGAAAATGTAAACTTGTAGTAAAGAGAACATTTTTAGCAATGAGGGTAATTAACCATGCAAACAGATTGCCAAGGGAATTCTGTTAAACCTTCATGAGGAGGGTTTAAAACAAGCCAAACTGGTTTTGCAGAAGGTATGCTCCACTTCATCCATAAATCAATCACACAATGAGCTCAGGAATAACTGGGAGAGCTTCTCCATTCTGGTCAGAGTTCCTGGTCACTGCAGTTTGATCTTTATTATCCTGCTCCCTAAAGCCAAGATGTTTTTAAGATTCTCACAATGTGTTCATTCTTTCACTTACAGCATGGTTTCAAAGCTTTGTGTAAGAGCCCAAAATCTCAGTGAAAGTCACTTACATTTGATTTCCTACACAGAACAGGTGTTTTTGCTGTAAAATTTCCTACAATGCCATTTATAAGGTAAATTTAGTTACAAAACTCTAAATGTGAAAACCAATTATTTGTTGTGCGGGAGAGGGATGAAGGAAATGAATACAAAAAGATGTAAAGAAAACAGAATAAATCATATTAAAAATAAACTACATATGATTTAACTATATAAATTATCTATTCAGCTTCTTTGCTGTGCTCTCATCAGTACACTCAAGCAGTGTATTTAAGCAATGTGCAATGTGTGATAGAAGCATTCACCGTTTGTAATTCCTCTCCCATTCTTTTCAGACAAAAGCACAGACAGTCAAAGAGGCTTTTTTTGTTTGCAAGTTTAAAATAGACATACATACATATATATATATATGCAAATATATGCTTAGATATATTTAGAATGTGTGTAATATCTGTGATGAGAAAGAAAGACTTGAATTCTGTCTTGGCCTTCTGCAGAAAGCGAGGAGATTTGTGATAGTTTATTTTTCTTCTAAAGTTCATAATTTCATATCAATACTGGAAAATTCTGTGTCCTACAAGCTCTACAGACAATGTTTTCCTCTACCATAGAGATTTCTACAGTAAGAAAGAAGTAGAGCCTTTGATAATGATGTGTATTGTAGAACGTGATGCAGTCTCCTAGATGCTCAGTGCAGCTGCTCAAAGTGCCAAGGCCTTGAATTTCATTGATTAGTCTGGTAGGTGTTAATGAAGAAATGGAAGAAATTGTTGGTGGGGTCATGGTGACCTGGGTTGCAGAAGGGACTTGCTGTAGTGTTCTCTGCTATTCAGATCTTCCCAAATGTTGAAAGTTTCGTGTCCAGGTGTATTGCACCTTTCTAATCTAATCAAGAAGCAATGCACCCAGGTGTAAACGACAGATGACAGGTTGCCATCCAGTGTGATGAGGTAGAGTCTTCTAGCCAGATGGAGGTGACAGAAAGCATTATTGTGGATGCTGCTAGGCAAAAGCTTAGTTGAAGACTTCTAAAAAAATTCTGCTAAACAGTTAATATAAGTGATTAGTTACATCTTTCAACCACAGAGAACCAATTGTGACTGTAAAACAATTCTTGCTTTCGCTCCAGAGGCAAACAGGTGCGGCCTCACCTCCATTACTGGGGGCAGTTTTGGGTGCCACAGTATAAAAAGGATCTAAAGCTACTGGAGAGTGACCAGAGGAGGCCACAAAAGTGGTGAAGGGCTTAGAGGAGAAGCTGCATGAGGAGAGGCTGAAGTTGCTTGGTTTGTTCAGTCTGGAGAAGAGGAGACAGAGAGAAGATCTCATCACAGTCTAGAACTTCCTCACAAGGGGAAGAGGAGGGGCAAGTGCTGATCTCTTCTCTCTGGCCACCAATGGTAGGACCAGGGGAAATGGCAGGAAGATGTGTCAGTGGCGGGTGAGGTTGGACATTAGGAAAATGTTCTTGAGTCAGAGGGTGGTGGGTCACTGGAACAGGCTCCCCAGGGAGGTGCTCATGGCACCAAGACTGACAAGATTCCAGAAGCATTTGGCCAAGGTCCTCAGACACATGGGCTGAATCCTAGGATTGTCCTATGCTAGGGCAAGAGTTGGACTCCATGATCCTTGTTGGGTCCCTTCCAACTGACAACATTCTATGATTCTGTGATATCTACCATCTCTCTACAATAAAAGGTTCTCCACTTGTGCTAGTGAAATACTTAATCCACGTTCTGGTTGAACACTATGATCTGTTAGATGTTCTTGTCATTGACTCTACCATGAACTTTCTCAAAAGAGCATGAAGGAACAGTTGTTTAAAGCTGATGTAACTGGGATATCCATATGCAACCTATGATTTTGTCATCTGTTTTTTGTTTTTTTGACAGCAATCTTAATGGATCAAGGATATTCCCAGCCTATCATTTTCCCTTGGGAAAGGTACTTGGAAGCGTGTGTTTCTAACTGTACAGCAGTGTGCACCATGTACAGTGACTGACATCTCTTCCTGCCATACTTCTGGGAGACTAATAAAACTTCATTACATGCTATTCTAATTTTTGTGTAACTATGGAAGCCAGAGCTGCTGGCTGTTTTCTCTTTCCCCTACTTTAAGCATACAAGATTAATCTCTGCCTGCAGAGATGACAAAAGTGATGTTTTGGGTTCTCCTCAGCTTCTTTGGCAGGTGACAAGAAAAAGCCTACTTGATTAAATATAAAATCCAGATTATAAAAAAAAAAACACAAGCCACAAAGCCAAACCAATCACATTGGGAGTACTGTTGCTAGCAGACTAATGAAGAAATCAGTGCAGAGACATTTGCAGAGGGTACTTGAGGTTCAGTGATGGGCAGAGAGTCCTAGACCTCAACAGACATTTATATACTGGAAGAAAATGCTCGTGTGGATTCCATTCTCCTGCCTCCACATGTGGGACTTGTCTTATTTTTCTTGCGCCATGTCTCAAATCATCAGCTTTAAGCAAAACACAACTAGTGTTAAACCAAATACCCCGTGTTTTATGTTCAGCAGCTCACATTATCGCTTATATTAGAATTAGCAACACACTTCTCAAAAAATTGTGCACAGCACAATTATTAAGCAAAGCCAGATCTGAACACTGCATTTCTTGTGTAATGCTCATGTTGATCCCAGCTGACAGGCAGAGAAAAGACAGATGACAACACCTTAGTGCTAGAGGGTGTTTTCAGGCAGAAAGCTGGGCTAAAATTGGACTGAAGGCTAAATTACCTTTAGGGAAGACTTTTATGACCTTGTGGCTCAGAAATAACTCCATGTACTGGCCCCACCTGGTATCTTCCTATGTGGGGAGAAGTGCAGGGCCACTGCACTCCACTCTTGAAAGACTAGGGCTCAGAAATGCTGAAGTACTGGGGACTTAAACTGAGGAAGGAAAAGCATTATTCCCCTTCAGTTGTAGAAATCAGCCTGTTTGTAGAAGTCTTGCCTTCCTAGGGAACAAGGGAGGCTGGGCACAGGAAGTCCTTGAAAGGATCTAACCAGCTTAGGGCCGAACCAGGACCAAGCCTCATCCTGAAGTTTCCACTGAGGAGTTTATAATGATGAAAACATCTTCTACAACAATGTTAAATTTATTTGGAACTGTATCTCACAGGCAGTTGCTTATTGTTCAGAAGTAATGTGCTTTCCAAACACTTCCCAACAAATCCTGATCAAAGGAGTTACCAACTTATAACCCCATCATTATTCACGCAACATTCAGTGCAAACGGATATTGAAACACCAGTGGGTGGCCTCTTCATTTTATAGTAATAACGTCGTGTTTTATTCATCTGCTATCAAGATCAGGGTAAAATGTTCAGTAAATACCTTGTCATTAGTAAGTTTAAGGCATTACTTAAATCCCAATGACCTAGAGACAGACTCTGCCACTCATATGAGTCAAGCTATTGGGGTAAAAAGACCTAGGTAAGCCATTTTGAGATCAGAATCAGGTTAAGTCCTTGGATCTTAATGGCAAAACCACCAAGGTTTTCTACTTTGTGAGTAAGCTTCTCTGATCAGTTTTCAAACATGACAGAAACATTAGCAAGAGAACACAAAGTTGATGTGTTTCATTAGACTTTAAAAAACCAGACAATTTCCTTCCTGACAGTACAGCAGTGTGACCTTGTCAAGATGCTAACTGGGGTCCATTTCTCTGTGACAACAACAAAATTCTGGCATGGACTTTTACTACAAACCTATTTGCAGGGAGAGTTCAGGTCCTAAATAAAGGGAGCAAAATTGAGCCTAGTTCAGCCTCCTATTGAAGTGGCTGAATTTACATTTTAAATGTTCTACAACAAATGGCATGAGAACAAAAGAAATGGTAGAGAACCAGGAGCCACTTAAACATCAACTTCATCTTAATGTTCACGAGACAGCGGCAGGGAGAAAAAGAGGTTGAATGTATACCCAAAGGCCTCTGAGAAAATCAGCAGTAAAGACAAGATTAGGACCTCATGCCTCCACATCATACAGTGCCTCAAAAGCAATGAGCATTTGATTTGCTTACACTAGGATTGGTAAAACAAAGACAGAAGGGGATTTTCGCCTGCAGATAAAGAAGAAAGCTCTCCTCAAAACAATGCTCTTTTCCTTCAAAACCCATTGTAAGAAAAATGGCCCCACCTAGGTGCACATACAGAAACCTCTCATACAAGTAAGCAATGATCTCTGGCACTCACCGTGGCATATAAAGCTGAGTAAATGCTCAAAGCAGCATGTTTGGATGGAAAGGATCTCCTTGCCTTTTCAATCACCTCCACATCCCCGGTGCAGATGTTGCCGTTGTTTATGAACTGGTGATGGACCCGACAGTCGTTGCCAGTGTAGTTGGGTTTACATACAGTCAGGAAGTAGGGAGCCAAGTTTCCAGTCACAACCTGGCCAGCATTTACAAATATGTCAGTTGCAAAAAGTCCAAACGCAAACACTCCTGTGAGGAAAGGTTAAAAATAATTATTATTCAAATGGGTTTCAAAAAAAACCCCCTTGGTACCTGAAAGGAAGAGACATAATGAGAAGTAAGGGACCAAACCTTGCAGTCATTACCCAGAAAAAGCCCCTGCTGACTCCAACAGAGTCCTGCACCAAAGGCATGGCACACAAGACCGCATGCTTAACTCTGACAGGTGCTTAACTCAGCAACTCCAGAAGGACTCAAACAGGTTGAAAATGACAAGCATGTGCTGAAGTACTTTTGTGAGTCCAGCTCTGAACAGAACTGTGAGCTACAGATTTCACTGAAAACTCTGCACCTATGCTATGTCTGTGAAGTTTCCACTATGACAAAAGCTCACAGCCTGCAGCCAACTGTCATGCACATGAGTTGTTAAAAATGTTTCTGTATTTTTACTACATTTGGGACAAAAAAAAAAAAAGGGAATATAATGGCTCTGAACCTGGAAGAGCAGCATAGTGCTGAGACATGATACTGCACTTAACATGACTATCTACTGTCAAGTACCTTTTGGATTGTGGCTATTCATCGTCTTGATGTTGAAAAATTAAGATCCTGATCTATCAATATTTGGTAGGTTCTTTGGGAAACATCCTAATGCTTTGCTCTAGAAGATATTTCCACACAGATGCAGTTCAGCTCATGTCACTGGGAATACCTGCAAATGCTATAGCAGGAAGCATTCACTTGAACCCAGGAACATTTCCAGGATTGTGGAGCAACCTTTGCTCCATACTGCAGTTTTCACACCCTCCACTGACCCCCCCTGAATGTTATCAATACCTGCTACAGTTGCTATGAACATATACAAGGATCTTTTACCTGCAGGTACTGCCTACATAACAAAGGAACAGAACAGGAGGTTCTAAGAAATGCCAAACTCAAACATTCTGAAAGACCAAATTGGCTCCCCTTTCATCCTTCTCACCACTAAGGTGGATTAAAGTATCATAAAAAATTCGAACAAATAAATATTTATTTTTGGTGTGCGAATATTGAAGGTCATATTATTTTGCTTTCTCCCTCCTATAGCTCTGTAAGCAAAAGTAATTTAAATTATAAATTAGCTGAGATTCCTACGTATTTAAATACGACCAAGAGCTGGAGCTCCAGGGAAAACATCTTAGGAGAGCTGTGATAAAATCTTAAGAGCTGGCACCACCAGGGTTAGAACAACTTCACTGCTTATCTGTACTGAGTTGGTTTTTTTTTTTAAAACCCAAATAAAAAAAAACCCACCACAAAAAAGAAAAAAAGACTGCTATAGTCTGAGAAACAAAAAGTATCAGGGAGTTAGCAATATAATGCAGCAGAAAATGCTTTACATCAAATTAACAAGATTCAAGGATCACTCTGCATATGTTGTCACCCACCATGCAGCTAACAGAACGCAGAAGGTCTGCAAGGTCAGGTCCTATCTACACACAGGACGCTTGTACAAACAGGAACACAAAATAAAACCCATAACAAAACATGGATTCATTGTACAAGTGTCCAGTGGGGTTTGCCAGTGCCACTCGCTGACAGAGACAGCGTGGTGTGAAGGATACCGCCGAGCTGGAACACCAGTTCCTCGCTGGGGACTGATGGGAAGAGCCTGGAGCAGCTGCAGGGGTCCAGAGCGGTTTGTCCTCACCAGGGTCTGGAAGGAGCATTACCACAGTGAAGATGATTTTGGGGACTGAGTTTATTACTATTTATTATATGAGTTTATTATAATTCATTACTAATGAATGGATGCAAGATCATGGATTTTAAAAGCCAGTGGTGGTCAAAGAAGGAAGTAGCCTTCCTCTGGTTCTAGACTGCAGGACTGTCCCCTGTCTTTTTAGTGCATGACAGTCTTCCCCTTGTTTATCCTGTGAAGTGTCTGTGTTTAAAAGGGAAACAGAGAGAGCACTGACAGTGCTCCTTTATTTCCTTTATTCCACTGCTAATATTTTAAATCCATGGTTTTCCATAGCCAGCAGAACTCCTCATCTACATTAGCCAGGGCACAAGCAATTTTAAATGAAAAAAGCAGTAGGTATTTTTCTAGCTTGGTGAAACAGCAAGTTATGCTAGAGATTAATCTTTTTTTATATGGCTTTTTGGCCAAATTCTTAAAATTTTTTGGCACAGCTTGCTTTAAATGGCATCTTTTTGATGCGCTGTGCAAATCTCAGGAAATGCAGTGAGGATAATTACCCAGCCCTTTACAATACTCAGAGGAAATCTAAGAGCCAGGCAAATACCGCAGTCTGGCCCACAGTCTTTATTGCATAAGTACAAAGCAAGAACCAAGGTTTTTCAGGAAAAGCTCATGGGATTCACTAAGTTACTCTGATCTTTAGGCAATGCACAGGTACAAAGGTGGTCCAGTGTTTTTCTCCAAAAAAAAAAAGAAGTTGCAACACCTGCATTTTCTCAATATTTGGTAGCACGGAAAGTGCTGGCCCAGACCCAAGTGCTGAGGGCTACAGTACTCTGCAGAACAGCAGAACAAGCCGTGGTTGAAACCTTTATCATGCTCTGACTGTGATGCATATTGATCACTGTAATTCCCCTCTTGCAGTTCTGCCAAACTGCGCCTTATGAAAACCATAGCTATGTGCAGCAATTAATTCAGCTAGCAGGAATTTAACCCTTGCAGACTGATTACACATCACATAGTCTCCGGAGACTTTGAGATTGGGTTGGCTGTAATTGATTTAAAGGCTGTCACACCAGTGAGCCTGGGTAGTGGTGGAGAGTCCCCTGATGGTTTTTGTACCTCAGGGATCCATCTGCTCAATGGATTTGTTCAATGACCTGCAGCAGCTAAGCTAACTGACCAGAGTACAAGAATGTAGTGACATGACTACCAGGTTTTTAGGGGCAGACAAATTGCTCTTGAAAGGCTTCACGGGAAGGGTAACTAGCCCTACCTATTCAGGGTCATACAGCTGAAGCCCATGATACAATGCCGCAGAGGGAGAATGGGATCATGTACCTCTTCCAGATGCTCAAGCATATAATGGGAGGTGATGTTACCCTGCTAAGGAGCAAGGTGATGTTACCCTGCTTTGTCTCACTGTGCTTACTCTGCCCTAGAACACCTGGAAATGAACTTTAGTCTAGAACTTAGCAAATGCTAAGATATAAACAGTGCAAGCCACATGGGAAGAAGATTTACAGCCTCTATAGTTGGTTACTAGCAGAAAGGATGGACAGAGGTTAGTTCTGTTTACACAAAGCCACTCCTTCCCCTCATCCACATGTGTCACATAGTCCAGCTGTACAAAGAGGCCTTAAAGAAAGAGCAGAAGCTATTTCTGGAAAGGCTTCCTGACTTTTTGTCACTGTCCTGGCTCCCAGCTTGCTTGTGTGTGCCAGGAGCAGCCGAAAAGAAGAGGTTAGAAGGCAAACCAGTAAGCAGAATGTAACTGGGAGAGAGATGAATTTAGGCCAGAGATAAGAGGGCAGCCTGTACTCCCTGCTACTCTCTTTACGTCTCCCCGAGTCCAAGAATAAGTAACTGAGGATCAGATTTGAACGCATCTTTACCTCCAGTGAGAAAGACCTCAGACAAACTAAATGTGCAAACTAAAAAAAAGAAAAAAACAAGGAAAGGCCTGTTCAAAGATGCTGAGGACAGAAAACATTAACCTTAAAATGTTCCAGCTCCCTCTCACCTGAACTAACACTTGAATTGGCAGAAGAATCTAAATCTTCAGCAGCTTCCATTTCAAATGCTTAATTTTTAATTTCTCCACTTACACCTCCCTCTAAATTGCTGACAAAAAGTCCTCCAAGCAGGAACCCATAATTTCTGGGCTCTCACTCACATGTTACTCTAACAATCCTTCTCCTACTGACCTCCCTGTGTGGGTGTTCATCAGTGTTGCCACCTCCACCTCTGTCTATTGCTTTTGCTAACAGAGGCATCTGCCCTGAAGAAGCATCCAGCTCTCCTTGCGCATTCTCATCTCAGTACCACCCTGTCTTCTTCCTGCAACTCATGCTCAGCCTTTCTCTTCTTCCACCCTGAATGCCTCTAACATCAGTGACTGCAGCTGCTTGTTGACTCCACGGAAACTCTACTACAGACATTTAAAATGCCACTGATCTGAAACAAACCAACAAAAAAACCCAGCAACAAAAAATCAACAAAGAAACCCTGGGAGTTGTACAAGAGCAGCTGAAAAGACATCGGGGAGAGAGAAGCCAGTGGGTGGAAATGAGAATGAGGAGGTAGAAGGTTTTATTAGAGAAAAACCATGAAACCCTTAAGTAAAGTGACAAAAGAAACAATGCATTGAATGGCTCATGAGACATCAGAAGGTGTGATCTTCAGTAACATATAGTCATGTCTTCTACTAAGTGCATTTATTTAGGCACTCCTCTCTTCCACTGCCCAGTCAATTTTCTGAATTTGTCACACTCAATCTAATTTGCTTGGAAAATGTTCATATTACACATGCACACTCACACTTACCCAACCCCTTCTCCACCCCTATATTTTTCACAGAATATGAGAATTTCAATGGAGGGAGTCCCTGGAAGGACTCATTGCTCTATGGAAATGTTGATCCTCAGCCCGTCTCTGAAGGTTTTGCTCTAATGGTCCTGTGCATCCAATAAAGCCATACATTTATAGTCCTGTGACTCAGACTCTGCTAAACCACCCTTCGTCATTACATCTTAAAGGCTGTTGTTAAAAGAGATCTGTATCATTAATCCATTTTACAACTGAAGAGATGGGAGTTGCAGGGAAATTTATTGTTTGTTGCCATGGCATCAGGAACAGGCTCAACAGCAAGCTTCTTTCAAGCACTCATCTCATCCCAAGATTGGCTTTGACCTCCCAGAGAAGACCCCAAAAAGCCCACTGCTCCAGGCATATACCGCCTCTTGTGCCTGCCTGCTTCACCTGTGAGCAGCTTGCCTGGATACTGTTCCCTGAAGACACAAGAAGGGAGACACGTGGTCTCAGCATGCAAGACGAAATTCATTTTCTAAAAACAGAGTACAAAAGTACCCTGGAGCCTCAAGGCTCCTCCCCACAGACAAACAGGATTTCTTGCTTCCTCGCTGCTTCACAACTATCAGTTTTTCATCTAGACAACAGCCAGCTCAGAGTCTGGCATAAAAGGGAACAGTAACGTTTGCTTTGTCCCCAACAGTGACCTGTTTCTCATTGTGGAGGTTCTTCAGCAATAAGAAGGGAAACATACAGGAGTTTAAGCTGCTGCAGCAGTTCAGGTTAGAGGCAGCACACCCAAATACAGCTTGAGCACTGCTGAAAGGCAGCCAGTTAATAACAGAATGTGCATTGTTTCCCAGTGAACTTCAGCTCCAAGGCAGACAGAAGGATAAGGTCAGGCAAACTGCGTCCTGCAGCTGCCTCGGGGATTCACATTAGAGCTCTGGGGTATATCTATCCTATTACAACAAACTCAATGTGTGTATAAATCTAGTAAACCTTTATTTGTTGAACTAAAGCCTTAATTTGCTGAAATAAAGCCCTAATTTCATTATTTAGCTGCCCACTGTGAGGTGTCACTGTGCTTTAAATTAAGCTGTCAGCAGAAGCTGATCTGCGCCATTTGTTAACTGCAAATTATGCAGGTCCAAACTAAAAGCCACTGGTAACAAATTCATTAAGCATGTTGCATTTCTATATATCTGAACTGAAGAGAGGCTACTTGCATGTTATCAGGGCTTTGCAGGTATACAACTTAATCACATGGATTAGAAACCTCATATAGTGAAATGAAACACAATACAGTCTCTAGTTGCTCTGCCAAACTGAGTCAGGGACGTCTGAATCCATGATCCTGGGCGTATGATAGCAGCTGTATATAAAAAGATTAAATCCTTAACTGAAGCCATTCACTAAATAATGCTAAAATAATTTATAACCTCTATTTGCAATAAAAATGATGAAGTAGAACACGGAAGCAAATGCAAGATGGCAAGATGTTAACAAAGTACTGAATGGGAAATCACCACAGGAAAGGGTGAAAATACAAAAAGGCTGCATGTACCCAAGCTGATAGTCAGGGAGAAGAAAAAGAGGCCCAAGAAACAACCACTCTTACCCCCTGGTTTCTCAAAGGTCTAGCACGTAAACAGCAAATTTTGGTAGCAGCAATCCATAATAAAACTGCTGGGAGGGGTGGGAGAGGAGGGAGGAGAGATGATGTGACTAAAGCATAGCAGTGCAGCACCAATATTTCAGACAGAAAAAACTGCACCAAAGCAATTACACACCACTTGTTTGACCTGAAAATCTTCAAAATAAATGTCTGTGGAAACAGCTATAAAAGATAAAGAGGAAGATGGAACAAATGGAACATATATCAAAGTCTGATGTTTCTAAGCCAAGACAGCTTTTTTTCAGTGATAAAGGAAATGATTTTCCAAATACTGGAACACAGCAGGTTTCACCAGCCAAGGCTGCAGTAAAGGACTTGACGTACACCGAAGCAAGTTGAGAGGCAGCCCTTCACCACAAAAGCAAATGTCTACCAACATGCAAAATTCATGCCTGGGCCAGGAAGCAAGATGAAATTTTTATTCTGTTTCCTGTGGGCAAAGAACCAGGGAAGGATTTAAGAAAAAGCTGAAGACCTGTGTTATTTTGTGAAGCACAGTGAAATCTGTTAAGTGAAGCTGTATCTTCCATCTGTGAGAGGCCGGTGTAAGAGATCAGAGTCCAAATCTGTATCAACCCCAACAGCTCTACTGGTTTCAATGAAGAGAATCTGATTTATGTCAGCAGAGGGTCTGGCCCACAATAGGCACAGTGTGTTCTGTTCTTCTGTCTGTTTGGGGTTAGGAAGATGAAGGTGTCTCATATCCAAAAAAATACACGCCAAAGAAAAATAACAAGCAGCTGCTCTGAGATGTGTCTGGCTTGTAGGGGTACTTCGTATTTACTCCTGTTGGTAAGGTAAAGGTTCCCACTAAACTAAGGAGGACAGAACCTCACAAAGAGAGGAAAACAAAAAGAGAATAAGCAAAGAGCATAGTAGGCAAGACAAGAAAAATAAAAGAAAATAAACATGGGGCTTTGACCACATCCCGTAAGAGTTGCCAGTTTTTGGTCTTCCTTAATGGTTTGCACTGCTATCAACGTGCAAAAAAATGCTTCATTCGGTATACATGAAGAAAAAGCAAGAAGGGAAAAGGCTTAAGTCTAGCAACCAAACCCAAAAGACCCCTTGGAGGTAGTATGACAAAGGTGCTTATCTTTCACATCTTCGAAAGATAGTCTGGAGTTTCCCTTTTTGCTTCTCTTTCCTTACAAAATCTAGTGAATATTCAGTGAAGTATGTATAACTTTCTCCTTGTTTTGTGGAAAGCACATTTAGGCTACTATTCTTAAAACCCCATCTCTTCCCAGCACTCTAATTATAGTGTCAGGGAGGGAGAAAAAGCCTCTTTGTCCTAAAATTTGGGAATAGCAACTCTCAAAACCTCTCCATGACGCACCTTGCAGGGTCAGGAAGTAGTGTTCGTTTTTCCTGATGTGTGACCAGCCAAACATAATGAAGGATTTTTCTCATCTTTTTGAGTAATACCAACTGTAACGACTTATAAGGTAATATTTCAAGAAGTTCAATTACTACTGTTCTGCAGGTACTCACTTGAGACTCTTGGTCACACATCTGGGCCAAAAGAAATCATCAGATGTTGCTATTCCAATGCATTTGTATCAAGACTAAATTGGTAGCAAACTTCTTTGTAACAAGCCAGACTGATTACTAGGTTATCTTGGAAGGCAACCTATTTAATCAGCTCTGTAAATTATGGCCCTCAAGTTAAGCAAGAGAAGACACAGGCAAGGAAATCCATGCGTGAGCAACCCGGTAGACTCTCCAGAGCCAAGCACCCAGGCAGCCTCTTTTTGGAGTAAACAGTTGTATGGACCTAACTTGCCTGATCATCCAACATGGGCTACAGCTGTTCAATCCATGTCATGTGTGCAAAATGCAGGAGGAATTTAAATTTAAAACGTACAGTTATTTTTAGTTCCTTTCATAAATTATTTCAGCCGCTCTTCAACAAACTCTACTTCTCGCATTTTACCAGAGAGGCAGGGAAAAGGTTTCAGAAGAAAACAAGAGAACAATCTGTGTAGTTTAAGTTGAGACCTACACTTTAAGCCATTCCTAATAATGTTAACTTCCTTTTCCTCAGGAAGAAAAAGCTGCAAAGCCAAGACTGATTTCTCTGTCAGAGTTTACATCCTCCTACTCTCTGAGAGTCCACTGTATCATTGCTACCCTCTGCTTTTCCACCAAAAGAGAAACAACAGCATGAATGTTTAAGAAAAAAGCTAACTATAAGAAAACATATAAAGCAAGTGCTTAACTTCCATGGTCTAAGCTCTTTTAGTGCTGATCCCGCAGGCAAGAGTATTTGATTAGAACTCTGCAACACGCTGAAAGAGCTGGAACAGACAAACAGCCGTGAGTGGTCCAGTGGACTCCAGTACCCTGCTTCTCTCTTAATGGCAGTTTACTATCCATCAATATATCCTAGAGGTTATCTGAAGTTCAAGGGTATTTTACTTTTGAGTACACTCCCAATGTATTTTGTTTTCAGCAGCAGCACACAGGCCAGGCCTGAGCAATGAATCACAGCTGGTTTGTCTTCACTCCCAGTGTGGAAGAAGGTAAAAAACCATTTCACTTCCTAACTTTCACACATAAAACAGGGGGCACAGAGAGTGGAGAGGGAGAAAGAAAACCATGGCTCTTCCCCCTTTGGTACGTATATTTGGTGCTAATTAAAACCTTAGCACAGGATAAGACTTTCACCTCCACGCTCTGAGCAAGTATCCCTGTCTGCAGCCAGGACTGTGCTCCATGGAAGTGATACAACCCTTGCCCTAGTGACAGCAGATATTTTTCTTCCAGATAAAGCTCAAAAATTCAGCAGTGACAGTGAAGAATTGATCCAGGTATCTTCAGCTTTTTGTTCCATTGCACATGCAGTTCAGAGCTGCCCTCTTCTTACTCTGCAGTGACAAGGAAGCCGTAAGTGAGCAATCAGCCCTCTTCATCTCTAAACACTGGAGGGTGCAGTTTGGGTATCCCTCAATGGTTGTAAACTGGGAAGCCTTCAGAGGACAACCAGAGTTTCTGTCAGTACCACAGCAGAAACACAAGCTGCAATGCTGTTCCTCTTCCTGCTCCAAAAGAACCATGGGACGGTCCCCTCAGTAAGGTCTCATAGGCATTTTTTCCTATGGTCTACAGTGTGAAAAAGGCATAGCGGTTTGCAAGCACCATATAAAGCAACCTCCAAATGGTTTTGTGACAGAACTTCTTCATTCATTTCTCAGCAATTAACTCAATGAAAACTCTAACGAAAAACAAATACAATAAAAATAAGAATGTTATTTTGAAGTGGGCTCTGGGCTTTTTTACACTGTGCTCAGCTGAACATTATGTGGCAGAGCTATGGATGTTAAAATTAGAGCTGAAAAGAAAAATGCCAAAGAGATGGGCTGGTGAAGACCAATTTGTAAGTAAAATGGGCAGCTTACACAGAATAGCAATGATGGAATTATTCATATAAGGATTTGATTGGCACAACCTTTCTTCAAGGGTCCAGAAGAAGCATTAAGCTCAGCAGAATAGAACCAGCTCCAGACAGCATGATATGGCACATTTTGAATGTTACCTTGCAAATCCCGAGGGGGACTATCCCTCTAAGGTGGAAGACTCCTGCAAAGATTTCACAGCTTAATTAATTTTGTGGTGTAGGTTATTAGGATGTTTTGTTCTGTTTTGGTGCAAACAGGAACTAAGCTTGCAGTGCTTAGGATGCTTACCTATAAAACGTATTATTCTTCGAAGCAGTGGGTTCAGGTAACAGCACTCTCCAGTCAAAATAGTTTTCTCTTGAATAATTAGGGTTTCTCGGGTTGACTTTATGAAATACATGGATATCTCACCAATAAAAATCTGCCGGGAAAGGTAAAGAAACAGAAGGTTAAAAATTACATGAGCAAACATTAAAACATGGGTGACTGGTTCCAGCCCACGGAAACTACCGCACAGCAGCGTGTCTTTGGGATACTGGACTCCCACAGTGAAACTACACTTACTCACTTGAGATGAAGGGATATAGACTCAGCTCCCAGCCAAGAAAAGGATCTGTCATTCTTGCACTCAGTGTCAAGACACAGCAAATATGAGGCCTTCTTACACTAACTCCTGGCATACAGGGGTCAAAGAGAGCTTTAATGAATACCGTGGATCACAGAAGCTCCCATTTTAACTGCTATTGGCATGGAATTTGTCATGTCCTGCTATTGGCATTTAAAATTTATTGACAGTATAGACTTCACGGATGGAAGGCTTCTAGGCATCTGGGGAAGAGGAAAATAATGCTGTAAACTTCCACCTCAACATTTTACCAGCAAGTCTCAGCAATATTGGATGCTTCCTGCAGCCTCCACACCTTCTCAAACTTACATTTTTCTGCGTCTGACAGATAGGTTACAGAGCTCCTGTTAACTTTGAAAATAAATTGAGGTGGAGGACATCCCTGCAACAGAAATAGATCTGAAGTCACAAAACCTCTGTGGAGGTTAGTGAAAATTCTGGAATATTCATCATATTAGTACTTCTGAAGTAAAATGTGCCAGGGTATGGGTGCAGCATGGCCAGTCACCCATACTTTTACATTGCCAGCATGGTCCCTGCCATAGCTGGCCCTGGTGACAAGAAGTCTCTCAGAAAATGCCTGGGACAAGTTCCACAAGGAAAACTGCATGCCGCCACTGCTATTTACAGAGAAGGAGCTTAGCCATTTGGCCATAGATTGCACATCTAGTCTGAGGGCCAGAGGATGACTTCTGGCCTGTTTTATTTACTAAATGTCTTGTTTTGTTTATTCAAACATCAAAAATCAGGTCTCCAGGGATCCATTGATCTTGATGCTAGCTGTGTTTATGTATTATCTATTATTTTTTTGTGATCAGAACATTCATGTTTTCTGTAAAAATTGTAACTGCTTCCCATAGGAATAGGACCAGTATTTCCTAAGCAATCAGAATTAATTTAAAGTCTGTGGCACAGAGGTCTATCTGACCTAGCTAAAGCTGGACAAAATTTGATCACAGGCTTTACAGGCAACGATGGTCCACTTACAGTGAGCACTTCTAAAAATCCCACCTATCATGTTTTGTCAGCAGGCTTTAAAAGGGGAAACTGGGAGCTTTTGAGAAAGACAGAGTTTGTAATGAAAGTCTTTAGGGAAAAAAAAAGGACATCTTGAAGTGGAAGAAATGAGCTTTTAAAAGGGGAGCACTCAAAAGAAATAATTTAATACATTATTATAAGGCACACAAGAGGAATCCACAGTGCTAGGGAACAGCATTACCAATGCATTACAAAAGTGCTCACACACACACACACACACATGCACAAAGACACCCAGAATTAGTATATATATCAAGGAACTAGTCTTAGTTCACTGTGACTGCTGCAATGGTGTGTTGTTTCAAGGGCAGCAATTTATCCTTATTAAGCCAGATGAGCATCCGTACTGATTATTGACATTCAATCCAAGTATCCTCAAACTCTTTAGAATTCTAACCGCTGACAGCGAGAGATGTGGAGTTGTAAAATGTATGTTGATAATGGCATCTGGGGGTGGGAGCTGATACATGGGAGCCAAACTGAAATATTGCCTTTATCCCGTTTCACTCCATCTGCTCTTAACAGAATTGGCAAGCAGTTCAATAAGCTCAGCTCACTAACTATAGGGCTGGGAATTAAGAAAAAGACCATCTGCACTAAAGCAGTTTAAAAGTGACACTGTGTTTTAAACCATTTATTATTTGAATGATGATAATGTTCAGAAGTTTGAATTACTGCTTTGGCTCTCTGTCTGCCTGGGGCTGTACATACACACTGAGAGACAATTCACACCTTGAGGAAATTCTACTCTGTGAAGACATGGGTTAGTGGACTTTAAAAAAACCAAACTGTTCAAATAAGAGAGACTTATGTATAAAACTTATTAATAGTCCTCATTTAACAATGCATCCATTTTTAAACTTCCTTTGCATCAGAAGCTATTTTCCCGCTTCAGTTCCCATCTTTCTTTGTATAAATTTAGCTGTCTGACATACTCCTAGCAGCTCCCATGCAGACAGATCAATTCCACTTAGATTTAGGAGTAAATTTTGCTAGGCTATACATCTGTTCAATTCCATTCCACTGATTTAAGCAGAGTTATCCGGGATTTCCTATAGCATAAGAGATCAAAATGTGGTTTTTTTAAGTGAACAGTGCCTTTGGTTTAATACTGAGCTTAGCTGCACAGTAATAACACTGTATTTGCGAGGTGATATAAAATGATTCAATGTAACTGGACTATTCTTGTGGTGTTATCTCTGGCACTAAATTCAGTTGCCTGAATTTGAGCATTTTGTTTCCTTTTATGTTTAATGTGGGCTCTAGAAAGTGAGCCTTGCTGTTCTCTAAAAATTCAATGGGGACCTGGGCACCTAGTTCTGATAGCTAATCCAGCTGTGCAAAATTGAATGTAGTCTGCATAGCTCCTCAAAAAACTGTTTTGTTTTGTTTTGTTTTTCTCCAGGCATTTCTGCAGTCAAGTAACTCTGCAGATTCGCATGATTTAAAACCTAGTAATTCTGCATAAGCAAGGTCTGCATCCAGCCAAGTTGTCCAGCTGGCCTCCCAAAATCAATCACTGACACTGTTAAGTACCTTACCTTCTGCTAGAACAGAATCAGCACTCCAGGAACTGGTACAATTCATTTCTAAATCTGAAATCTAAATATAGATACACAGATACGTGTGGGAAAAGAAAACAGCAAGCAATCTGCTTATTTTTGTTTGGGAAAAGAATGCAAGGTTAATGAACTGCTGTATCATACTGGCTTAATTAGATAGTAGAAACAGCAAGAAAATGGTACTGGAGGTTGGGGACTGAAAGCCCAGGTATTCTGCAGTCTGAGGTGGTGCAGGCAATAGGAAAGCACAGGTAGTGCCACTGGATGTGATTTTGCTCTTGGTTTCCTGAATGCAATAGCAGCTCAACTACACTGAGTTTATGTTGCTTGGACACTCTTCCTCACATTCATTTTCACACTACGATTAGGTAAAAACACTACAATGATGCCCCAAAGCCCCAGAATGATTTAGAAATACCTACTCAGCAGTCATTTTTTCTCTGCTGGTTTTAACCTGTCCACTGAGGTAACTTCTTCAATTTGCCCTGCCTTCCCATTACTGGCCACATCACCAAATACTTGCTCCTCAACATTCAGCTCTCAAAAACCTCTGCTGCATGCTTAACTTATATCCTGGCTCCTCCTGAGCAAAGAGACAGATAAAATCATCTGTCCCATCTTCCTCTTCAACAGCCTTTTGTACATGATAGATTTGGAAATGACAGTTCTTCAACTTGTGAACTGACACTTTCAGAGAGTGAAATACCACATCTTCTCCTTTCAAGTTCTGAGCACAACATACGTACTCAATACTCCCTGCACTCCTGTACAGATTACAGTTTGTTAATTTAATTATCAATCCAACCAACAAAACAATGTAACTACTGCTTTTAAAGGGACACAGAATCTTTGTCTCGTCTTCTAATTTTTTTTCCTATGACACTTTCTGATAAGCAGACAATCTCCTTGCCATATGATTCTTTGCATAACTGCATTCTAAAAATAGATTGGTGTAAACATCAAGAAGAGCTGTTTCTGTAAGGATAACTAAGACAAACTACCCAGGAATGAATCTGGGTTACAACCAAGAAGAGGTTGCAGAAGCTGGAGCAGCACTCCTGCAGGAACTGTGCAGTGGAGTGAGGGTTGGGAGCAGCCTTAAAGAGTTATATTCAATTTAGAAAAGACATTATTGATGGTGTTGACGGCCAAGGATTGTTCCTTTTACTAGTTTCTCTCATTCAGAACATTAGCCTTGTATCTCGATTTAAATCCTCTAGCAAAGCTGAGGACTTCACTACTCTGCCACACATTGGCTTACCTCTCCCTTCAGCAGCCAAAATCTTCCTCCTTAGTCATGTTTCTCCAAACCCCTGTGCATGTAGAGTGCCACAATCCGGTTCCTCCTATGCACAAACTGGCTTGCCACCAGTCACACTGCCCCAGTCTTGCCTCCTTTTTTCTCCACCTGCCTTTGAAAACTCACCACACATTCACCGCAGCTTAGTCAAACTGCTCACCCCTCTTCTCCAAGGGGATCTGGCCTGACTGCCTCCGTGCAGTCCCACATCACTGCTGGCAGAGGCTGCATCTCAACAGACCACCTGCCCCTCATTCACTCACTCACTCAGGGGTAACAAATCAGAAAACACTATTTTTCTTTCCTTTTTTTTTCCACTTTCAGCAAACACTGGGGTTGTGTGAAAAGTTGCCACAGTCAGTTTTCATTTCAGCTGCAACGCCGCACAGATAAAGGAGGAGCATCAGCCAGGGTGCATGGAAGAGATGCACGAAGCACAGTTCTTCCCGCAGCCTGGGACTGCCTGAAGTCTTCCCATGAAACATCCTTCTGCTGCTTTCCATGAAAAAGTACAATTGATGGCATTTCTGATTTTCCATATGAGATGGAGATCCCGTATTAGGAAGAATTATGTGAACTACAGACAGGATCTCTCTTTTCTATACATTAAGTTTACATTATTCAGATTTCTGGGAGTTTTTAAAGCTTTCTATTTGTTTGGTCTAACACCATCCTTGTGACACAGTCAGTCCTTGTTGATGCCACTTTACACATAGAAACCACATCCAGAGATGTTCTACTACACACAGAAATCTCTGCCAGATTTAACAAAACTAAACCTGGTTATCGGGACATCATCACTCTCCGTTCTGGGCAGGTTTCAGCATGCTGTATGACACTTCCTCAATCCTCTATAGGAATGTGTGTGGCTGCATTTTTAATGTCATTAATACAAAGAACTAAATTAATCAAGCCTGCAGCATTCAAAGAGCTGCCAAGGGGAGGAGCAGATACAAGGGAAGGCACTGGCTGTGAGACAAGCTACGTGCAGAGCACTGGAAAACGGAGAATATAAGCAGATGAAGGTTATGGGGTTCCCAACCCCAATCAGCCAGTTTCAAAATGAATCCACACAACAGTCCCTGGGAAAAGAAGGCCTGTCCACCAAAAGGTGACCTTTGCAAAGTGCTCCAGCAGGTGTTTCATCAGCACTGGCTTGCCTGGGGCCAAAAGCAATTCTGCCCTTTTGCATCATGGTGTGTCTGAGGGCTGCATCAGCACAGCTGCCTGTCAGTAGAGACTCTTCAGGCTCTATATGGGAGCTCATGGCTCCATCCATCTGTCAGCAGTTAAACAGCAGAAAATTTTCACTAGCATTACAAAATGCAGAATCACACAGTGATTTAGCTGGGAAGGGGCCCCAGGGGCCTTCAGTCCAACCTCTACTCAAAGCAGGGCCAGCACAGACCACAGCCTTGAGCAGTCGCGTTACAAATGCCTTCAGGAATGGAGATCCCACAGCCCCGAGGAGGGGACCACTTCAGTGTTTGACTCCTGTCATCATAAAAAGATTTTCCTAATATTTAATCAGTTTCTCTTGCAGCTTTACTCCATTGTAGGGTTGCCTTTTATGCTTTGAACAGTCTGTCTCTGTCTTCCCTACAGTCCTGTCCTGGTTTTGCTAGGATAGAGTTAACTTTCTTTTGAGTAGTTGGAATAGCTGTGTTTTAGTTTCAGTGTAAAACTTGTTATGAGAAGAACGTTGATAAAACTGTTGGCTGGTTCACAGCTGCATTAGGATCGGGAGGGAGAAGCACAGTAAATAGCAAAACCCCAAACTGGTATTTGGATGTGCCACTGAGATATTCCATATCATATCACGTCATGTCAGTATATTAACCAGAGCTGACAGGAAATCAGGGGTATTACCTGAAGGATTGCTGGGTCTCACTCTTCTGGGGTTTTGGTTTTGGGACTGTCTTTGCTCCGGGATCACTGGCTGGCACAGGCTGGGCATTGGTTGGTGGATGGTAAACAATTTCATTGTGCATCACTCATTTGTATATTCTCTTACTACTATCATTATAATTTTATTTCAGTTAGTTTTTTGTTTGTTTGTGTTTTTTTGTTGTTTTTGGTTTTGTTTCTTTTTTAATCCTCAATCTGGTGAGTTTCCTGGCCCTTTCCCTTCCAATTCTCTCCCCTACTCCATGCGCAAGGGAGGGGGAGGGTGATAGAGCAGGCTGTGTTTGGCTACAAGCTGCAAGCAAAAAGAGTGAATCCATCCAAACCACTACAAGTCCCCACTAAGAACACGACTCATATTGACTTTCACGTAGTGTTGTTAGTCCTTAATTCCTTAGATCCCCCTCGCTAACCCTTAGGCCCCGAGGGTTACTGATCTGCCACCCTACCTGCTACCTACAGGGCCAAATATTGACACTGCATAGCTGAGACTCCACAGTCAAATCCAGGTAACAAACACTAAGCAACGTGCATATTAAGTAAAAAAACCTTAGGAAGCAAGTGGTCACCAAGGTCTGCCTTGGCACCCTCTCCAGGACACAGTATTCCTGCT
>NW_010332782.1:417-3834 GCF_000700745.2 Antrostomus carolinensis | reverse complement strand
AGCCAGGACCCTGACCCAAGCCTGCCTGGGAGGGAAAAGGTTTCCCTCGATAACACCAGTGCCATCGCTGGTTATGAGGACTAGGGATCAGTTGAGAGTTTTCTCAGACGCTCTCTCATCTTTGCCATCATGATCTAGACAGGTCTTTTCTAGCCTGCAGGAATCAATGCTGTATTTTGCATAATTGTATGAGAAAATGAAGCAGTGTCTTCAGCTGAACATTGCAGAGCCAGCTCACCCATAATCTTCGGAGGACAAAATCTTAATCTGCATGATTAAAAGTCCTTTTCTAGAAAAAGAAAATTAGTTTCTGTTATTCCAAGTCAAAAGGACCAAAATCCACAATTTGGATTCTAGCCTGCCCAAAAACCACAACTGACATCACCGTGCTCAACAAAACAATTTACTGTGGTAAAACTGCGTAAAATAATTACACTGTAGTTCTGATCAAGAGAAGAAATTTCCCACAGCTCTGCATTGTCCCTCAGAAACTGGCATGTGACTGAGACCATTATGAAGTCCTGGAGACACTGGCAGTAGAAGCACCTGGATGCGCTACGCCGAGCACATGAGGTGTATTCATTTTCCAGAATGGTGTGTAAATACCAGAATATAGACATTTACAGAGCGTCATGGGCACACCTTTGCCTCACTCCTATGTATCGCAGCTTATCATTCACCACTTCATAAGCCGGGTCCGTGGCAAGCCTGTCAATTCCAAAATATTGCGGCAGGGGCAGGAGTGTAAGAAATAGAAAGAGGGAGACAAGCCACCACTCACAGAGGACACCTGGCAAGCAGTGGGGCTCTTCCTCCGCTGTCACCCTGTGAGCAACCCCAGCTCTGTTTCCCGACAATAAAAGGAAGGCATAGCCAAATGCCCTTGAGTGGAGATCTCCCTCTCTGGGACCAAGCTGAAACAGAGCCCAGCCCTGAAAGCCAGGACCACGTGAGCACCGTGTGTGGTACATCTCCTTGGAAAAGGGACGTATCGTTCCTTAACAAAGAGAAAGGGACACTGACCTCTCCTCCCGCTGCTGCCCAGCTTGCCCTGCTGGCACAGGGGTGAAACACAGCAGGAAGGAGACTGTAGCACAGGAGTCTGCACTTTCTGGCAGCACCATCACCAGCCCAAGGATTTCTGCCTGAAAAAGCTGGGAAGAAGCTACTGTAAAACATTTCTGAACGGCATTAGCCACTCTTGGTTTTCCCAGCATCTACTGCTGAGCAGACAGAGGGGAACCAGCCAACACAGGCAGAAATTCCCTGGCTTCCCTTCTAGAAATAAACTGTTGTAATAATATGGCTGTTCCAAATCCAGGGAAGTTAGGTGGCAAAGAGAACAAGAGAACCACCTAGAAGAAAGTTTCTGAAGCTTGGGAGGTAAGTGCAAATTGTAGAGAGAAGTTTGAATAGTTTCGTCCCGTTTCAGTTAAATTTGATCAACACTGTAATTCATCTTCTAATTAATAATCAGACCAGTTCAGGTTGACTGATTCCAGCATTACGTGAAAATAAATACTCCTTTGCACAAATTTGTATCACGGTCCAGTTAACAATTACATGTAGGCTGCTGCTTCCTTGCTGGAAATTGAAAGAAAGAAACTGAAGATTGCATGAAAACAGTCGTAGCACTTTCTATTCTGCTTTAAGGAAACAAAGAAGGGTGTCCTTGAAGCTTTCTGCTGCTGTTCATTTCAGTGAGCTGGCTCTGTTCCTAAGCCTCTCTGCTTCTCTTGGGCAGGCAGACAAGTTCACAATGGATGGAGCAGGGCAGGCAGCAGCCCTGAACTCTGGAAGGATTTAGTACCAGCTGGGGAACTGGTTGGTTTGCAGTAACCTCCTAATAGGGATGCTAATGAATGTGGTAGCATCATTCCAGAATATTTTTCATTTTGAAGTTGTCATACTGGCAAGAACTAAAAGAATTACTATTTCTTATACTCCTGCCCCTGCCTCAATATTTTGGAATTGACAGTGCATTGAAATATTATGCTTTCTCCTAAGCTCTGCATAACATGCTGCTGTGGGACAGGTCACTTTTAAATTCACTGGACCTCTGATCACGGAAATCAGGCTCTGCTGCTTAAGCTTTCAAGCTGCTGTTAATTTTTACGTTCCCTACCACTGGAAAACCAGCTGAGTAATGTACCAGTGCTGCATTTAACTCCAGAAATGGTTGCACTCTAAGACCTGAAACTCTGAAACACCCGTCCCTCCCCCCCAGTTATTCTCTGGCTAATTTCACCCTTCCTGAAGCACCTATACCCACCAAAATGAAGGGTTGTCTGTCCAAACCTCTGTAATGCAGAGGTCAGCTATCCAAATGTGCAGACATGTTGCTGTAGGCCACCTGAAGCCCAAGACAAAAGCAGTTTTTGGAAAGTTGGAAAGTTCTGATCCTTTGAAATGCATCAGAAGCAAAGACAGAAGTTCCATGCTATTCTCACAAGGCCACAAAGACAACTATCCTCCTTCACACTCCCCCTTCTCTGGCCTCCAGAGACTGGCTGGTAGCTACAGCACCCAAGTTATTGGCATGACTCTCAAGGATGGTACCTTCCCCCTTGTAAAAATGAAAATTATTTAACCATGTCTTCTACTTTACCATGAGGCAGGCTGAAAGCATTCCTATACTCATCTCAGCATGAGAACAGGAACACTGGAAATTCAGCAGTTGTTCAATAACCAACCACCAACAACGTCAGTACAACTGAAATCAGCCTGCAAGAAGGGGAAAGTCTCTGAGAAAAAACAAACAAACATGGGGCATTAGAAAAAACTGTCATGAGATGAAGATGAAACCACACATATCTTATGAAGCTCTCTGTGGCACCAGAATCTACAGATAATTACGAGTTCAATCCAAACCAGACAGGATTCCAGGAAATCCCCTTTCCTACCAGTGCCAACAGTGAATTTCCTTGAGTCTGAAGAGGTATGTTTGCCCTGCTTTTGGCCAGGACAGAGCTGATTTTCTTCTCTCAGTAGTTAGAGTAGTGCTGTGTTTTGGATTTAGTATTAGAAGAATGTTGATAACATACTGATGGTTTTTAGTTGTTGCTGGAAGATCAAGGACTTTCCAACTTCCCTGTGTTTTGCTAGTCTGCAGGTGCAAAGCAGCTTGGGGGAGCGGCACAGTATAGCTGACCTAAATCGGTGTTTGGATATGCCAATGGGATATTCCATATCATATAACGTCATGTCCAGTATATAGGTGAGGGCTGAGCTCTCTCTGTCTTCCAGGATTGCGGTTTCTGTTTCAGGATTTTAACTCCTCCAGGACTGCTATTCAGGAATGGGCTGGGCATTGGTCAGCAGGTGGTGAGCAACTGCACTGTGCATCACTCATCTGTATATTCTGTTATTATTATTATCATTATTATTGTCATTATTAAATGGGTCAGGATTAAAGGG
>NW_010332782.1:0-390 GCF_000700745.2 Antrostomus carolinensis | reverse complement strand
GGGGGTCTCCTTCAGGCCTCCAGACCAGGCAGACCCAGCAGATGAGGCCCTCTCTAGGCAGACAGGAGCAACCTCACATCCACAAACCCTGGTCCTCATGGGGGACTTCAACCACCCCGACATCTGTTGGAGGGACAACACAGCAGGGCACAAACAATCCAGGCAGTTCCTGGAATGTGTGGATGACAATTTCCTCCTCCAAGTGCTCAAGGAACCTACAAGGAGAGGTACCATGCTGGACCATGTTCTCACCAACAAGAAGGGGCTGGTGGGGAATGTGAAGCTCACAGGCAGCGTTGGCTGCAGTGACCATGAAATGGTGGAAATCGAGACCCTCAGGGCAGTGAGGAAGCCACACAGCAAGCTCATCACCCTGGATTTCAGGAGAGC
>NW_010332781.1:0-22472 GCF_000700745.2 Antrostomus carolinensis | reverse complement strand
AGGTTGAGGGAGATGATTCTTCCCCTCTACTCCACTCTCGTGTGGCCCCACTTGGAGTACTGAGTCCAATTCTAGGGCCCCCAACACAAGAAAGACGTGGACCAATTAGAATGAGTTCAGAGGAGGCCACGAGGATGATCCGAGGGCTGGAGCACCTCTCCTATGAGGACAGGCTGAGAGAGTTGGGGCTGTGCAGCCTGGAGAAGAGAAGGCTCCGGGGAGATCTTATAGTGACCTTCCAGCACCTGAAGGGGCCTACAAGAAAGCTGGGGAGGGACTTTTTAGCAGGGCCTGTAGTGATAGAACAAGGGGAAATGGCTTTAAACTGGAAGAGGGTAGATATAGATTAGATATTAGGAAGAAATTCTTTCTTGTGAGGGTGGTCAGACACTGGAACAGGTTGCTTAAGGAAGCTGTGGATGCCCCCTCCCTGGAAGTGTTCAAGGCCGGGTTGGACGAGGCTTTGAGCAACCTGGTCTAGTGGAAGGTGTCCCTGCTGATGGCAGGGGGGGTGGAACTAGATGATCTTTAAGGTCCCTTCAACCCAAACCATTTTACAATTCTATGGTTTTAGTACATGCAATAGTATGTATTTAATACATGCTCCATCTAGTTGTGGGTGACAGTAAATTCCCCAGACGTGTATAGTTTGCAGTATCTTTTGTCAGCAACTGCCAGGATAGTACTTAACTCATCAATTTACAAGTCTTGTCTGCTCAAGGACAAGTATGATTGAGAAGTAGTTATTAATGTCACCAGTGGTTCCCAAGTACAAAACCAATGGGCTTCAGTTTTCCAAAATTAATTGAGTCCCAAGGGAAATATCATGGCTCTTGAGACATGGTGCATTTTCATCAGCCAAAGAATTTTGCTTATATAGTGGAAGAGCAGTTCATTTTTATGAATATTAAAATATGTTGCCAGGATTTTATAGTCTAGTTAGAGTCAATGTTTGAATCTCTTCATTGTTGAATTAAGTTTTCTCAGCACTCTGTTGTCCTATGTAGAGAGCTATTTAAGTCAAATGGTAATCAAAATCCATTGTCTTGTAAATCACTACAGTCTAAAGCAATCACCAAACTGACTGACTGTCATTTACTTCAGTAAATTGGATCATAGGAGTAACTAGACAGGAATGAATGAAAGAAAATTTTGTCTGACTCTTAGACTTTTGTCCATCTTCCCTCCTCAGCCAGCCTCAGCTGATATTCATCATCTGATAATTATTGAAGAGTTACAGGATGAAGTTAGCAGGCATTTATTTATTTATTTACCATTAGGGCAAAAAGTTTTATTCATGGTTTCCAACCCACCTGTAGTACTCTTTTGTCTGGACCATCTCTTTTCCCAATAACAAATACTGTCATTGCCTGGTTTTATCCAAGTAATTAACTAGTATTCGGGGTATTACAAATTATTTCCACTAGGAGAATAAAGGGATGGAATACGCCTTTGCTGTTCTCTTGATTTACAAATTGAATATATGGGAGCACTTAAGGCAAGAATACAGGAAGTTCTTGTTTTTGTTGAATATGGTAGGAAATATATATAAAAAGCTGTTTGCTTGTTTCCTCTGCCCCCAATCTCTCTCCAGTTAATGCTTTCTGTCAAAGCTCTCTTAACATTCTCTAGCATCACATTAGCAGTGTCATTTTTCTTCTTCAACATGTCTGTGGTATTTTCAGCTGAGACAGTGTGGAACAGCAACATCAAAGCCCATCCCTCAGTCCTTCACTCATCATGCTGTGTAAAAGCATTTGAATTGTATCTAGGCCTTGGTTTCTGTTATTCCAGCCATTTTATTAAACAAAAGGACCTAAAATTGTTCTAATTTTTTGGTCTCAGGGGTAGGTAGTTATTCAAAGGGGTGATATAACCACCTTAGCTCCATCATGTAATTTCTTATCTCAGCTATTTAGTTCTATTCTGGGCTCTTCCAGATGGAGGTCTAGGACTGTTCCTGCTGTAAGGACTGCCTTTCTCTTCATGGAAAAAATCAGTTTGTTGTTTTTAACAGAGATAGTGCTTTTTGTTTGTTTGTTTTGGGGCAAAATTACCTGTTACATTCTCTAATTTTTGAAGGTAGCTGCGTATCCCAGGGTTTTTTGGTAATAGGCCCCAGTCATTGCTTAAAAGGTGTGTATATACTTTAATAATGAGAATTTTAGGGTTTCTCTGTTCTTTTGCCTGTTTACTAATGAACCTTTTCTCATAGCTTAAATTTGTCATGCTTCTCTAGGAAATGCTTTTGTGTGCTCAAATAGGGTGTGTATTATGGTGATAGGATAGAAATTAAAAGTAAGCTCCACAGCCAGTTGCAGACAGTTGAGTATTCTTTGGCTTACTTTTTAGTGCTCAATTCCTTCGGTGAAATCTGCAACCCTAAACAAGGTACCTCTGTTCTTCCTAGGTATGAGTGCCAGATACTTGGCATCTTTAAGTGATATTCACAGTAGCTCGTATATTGTGGGCAGAGGGAAAAAGAGTGAAGGATTGGGAAATCCTTCACTGAAATCCATTTTCATTTGCAGAGACTGTCTGTAAATCTTAGACACTTAAATGAGACATTGATTTAGGTCCCTGAATTTCTTTAAGGGTGACCAGCTCACTCTTTAGTTTAAAAACCTAAAAGCTAAAGAATACCTGTTTTCTGTAATTTATCCAGTGACTTTTGCTAAGCAGTCCTCAGATTAAAAATTTGAATCCATAACTCTTCTGCCTGAATGAGTTCACACTTGTTTCTTAGTGTCTTCTGCATCCATTAAGATGGCTTGGCAACTCAGCATCAGCAGGCAGATGTGCAGTTCTTCACTCCTAAGCTTCTGACTAGGACTAGTTAAGAAGGAGTAATCAAGTAATATAAATTTTAATCTTGCAGGCAGGGAAGACATTGTATCTAGAGCTGTTTCTTCATAATCAATAGAATATTTACACTAGGAATTAAAAAAATGGGCAGCAGTAATATCGGACTTGTCTGAGTGACAGCTGTTATGAATGCTGTTTGTTTAACTGGGATTGATGCTGTCTTCCTGTTGACAACATTTACTGGATTCCTGAATTCCTCTAAGGACATCCAGGTTGTGCTTTAGTTTTTGGTTGGGGTTTTTTGGTTGGTTTGCTTTTTTATTGTTTTTGTTTTTAAAAACACAGAAACTCCCAACAGCGTCTGTTATTTTATCTCATCAACTAGGTGTCAATTTCTTATATATATTGTCCAACTCAAGAGAATGTAAAGTGTTCAAAATGGGAAAGACAAGACATTTATCCTGTGAAACAGAAAGAAAAAAAAAGTGAAAAAAAGTTTAGAATCAAAAGATTTAGAGGTGGTATTATTGTAATTGTAGAATTTCTAATATAGCATGCTTTATGTTTGAAAGTACTGGTTAAGAGGAAGTTACCTAGCAGATACCTCATTAACATACAAAGCTTTATAACAAAGTTAAAATAAAAGAATAATTAAAGATTTAGAGATGAATGATATGCAATGGAACATGAGTTTACCAGAGGTAACTTGTGGCAGAACAACGTAAGAGCATTCTTTGTAAAATAAACTGTGTTTACAGATGGGAAATGTGTTGGCTTTTATCTATCTGGTGTTCAATGAAACATTTGTTGTGGAACTCATACTGGAAAAATATTAATGAAACTGAAAAATATTTTCTATAATATTTTAATCTTTCGTAATTGAATAATAAAACAACTACAGAAGTAACAGCCAAGTATTGCTATGTACTGTGTATTTATATTTGATAGGAAGAGGAGGGGAAAGGTTTGTGTATGTCAGTCAGTCAGAAGATATACTTAAGGGTAATCCAGTCTCTGCAGGTGCACTGAGTCTGCCCTCCTTACTTCAGCAGTAACAGCCTTCCCTTGTGCAGGGAAGGAGAGGGTAAACGCCAAGGAAATAGTCTGGGAAATTTGCTTCTGCCACAGAGTTTGGTGGTGTGAAGAAGCAGTAAGAGGTGGGGAGGGGGAGGGAAATAGGAAAGTGGCTGCAAGTGCATCTCTCCTTCACAGCAGTTTTTGTGGTGTCTCATCTCTCCTCCTCGCTGATGTGGCAGCAGCAGCTGACTTGGCTTAGTTTATCCTGTGGACAGGAGCAAGCGGATGCATTAATTACTGCCTGTTTCTCTGGGGAACTGGTATTGGGTTGGGTAAAAGCATATATGGAGCCAGAGGGACCCTGCTGATCAGTGGTAGTAAGATAAGAAAAAGGATACTAATTCTCTTTGTATAAAAGTTAAACTTTTCATTTTATATTGATAAGTTAGGAGTGGAAGTCAGATTGGACTAAATGGGCAAAGGGCAAGGGTGATGTGAATTCAAAGACAAAAATGGGTTTTGTTTTGGTTTTGTTAAAAACAAAAACCGTTTTGTTTTTAACACCTCACAGTCTGAGGTTACCTGTAATAATTATTTGCCTTAGTCCCGTATTGCCAAATATTCCAGTTGCTTGGGGAATGGAGCTGTTACTTGGCGTGAAAACTGTAATAGTGAAACAAACTAAGGCACAGTTTTCATAGTCATGGGGTGTAGTGAATCGTGCAACTCATGAAGGAATTAAACTCACAAGAGAGTGGCTTTTAGACAACCATGAAGAAATAAACCTAAGAAAGATATTTTCAGTCTGTGAGGGGAAAAAAATCACAACTTCACATTCCCAGTCTGACATACATGCTTTATGGTCAGCAAAGATGACTGTGAGTTCATGAGTACACTTACTTGGAAATCTTCCTTCCTCACTCAACAAGTTCAACAAGTTTGTACTGAAGCCAATAGGTTGTGCATTTCTTTCTACTGGTATCTATTGCTGGCATTTCAGGCTTTTCCAGCATCATTCACCAAAGTTTTCTGGTTTTCATAATATTTAGTAGGCTGACTGCAGGTTATTTGTTTCTCCATCTCCATCCTCTGCACAGCTTGCAGGTGCTGTATTCCAATAATTCTTTCCCAGATATTGAAATATCTTGATTTTTTTTTGTCTTTCTTGAATCTTTTATTAAAAAAAAAAAAATAGACCTGCCTCTGTTGTATGTCACACTGTCTGTCAGAATGTTTTTCAGCTAAAGTTCTGCAAAAAAGTACTGAAAAACTGTAATATAAAAGGCAGCTTGCAGCAGTGAAGCTAACTGATGGTCCTAGCAGAGAACATGAGGTTTAGAAGAGTGGAGGGAAGCATGAACAAGATTATGAAGGGGTAAGGGCAAGGCAAGAGCTTGAGGTGAGGCTTACAGAGCAAAGTTGGAATAATATGTATCAAATCCCATGACTTGAAGATAGGAGAAATAGTGCAGCATAAACAGGAGGAGAGATAAATGGCAACCATCAAGTTAACAAAGGAAGCAACATGGCAGTAAGATAAGAAAAAGGATACTAATGCTTTTGTATAAAAGTGAAACTTTTGAATTGATATTGATGAGTTAGGAGTGGAAGTCAGGTTGGACTAAATGGGCAAAGAGCAAGGGTGGTGTGAATTCAAAGGCAAAAACTCTGTTTTGTTTTTAACACCTCACAGTCTGAAGATACCTGTAATAATTATTTGCCTTAGTCCTGTATTGCCAAATATTCCAGTTGCTTGGGGAATGGAGCTGTTACTTGGCGTGAAAACTGTAATAGTGAAACAAACTAAGGTGCACTTTTCATAGTCATGGGGTGTAGTGCATCATGCAACTCATGAAGGAATTAAACTCACAAGTTTTAGATAACTGTTATTCAATAAAAATCTAACACATTATGTTAAATGAATTCAAAACGAATAATTAATAAGTAAACATTTTTATCCTGGTTTCCTGGATAAGAAAGCTTATAGGAGTGTGCTTTTTGTTTTGCTCCTCAGTCTTTTTCTTCACTGATACACGGTTAGAAATTACTTGGGGAGAAGTGGAAGGTCAAAAATACCTTCCAGTAGGCTTTAAAATTGGTGACTAGGTGTAGGAAAGACTAAATTAGTATGCTTGAGGCAAGCAGAACATTGACACTATATATTCATTTTGCCAATAGCCAGCTAGACAGTCCACACATCCTTCTCAGCTACTGGCACAGCATTGCCAGCTTTTGCTCTGCATCCTGAGACTCATGGGAAGAGAACAGAAACCAGGGTATGGGAGGAGGGTTAGGGACAGGTGATGCATCTCCTGAACAGTGAACCAGGTGCCTTTTTTTTTTTGTTTCTGATCATATATTTTTGACAATCTAATTTTCTGACTGCTTTTAACCAATAGTCCCTGGAGAACATAGCTTTTATTTCATCTATACCATTAAGCAAGCCCAAGGCATTAAAAGATTTCCTTTTTAAATGTTCGATAGATTTGAGAGCTGAAGATATGCTTTTATGTTTAATGAAACTGCATACTGTTTGAACTATTATTGGTTTGAATGTTTCCAGAATTTAATTAGCAATACATGAGCATTGCTTTGAAACACAGTCTTACTTCTGTGTGCTATTTACAGATTTATTGCTTATATGCTATAAATTTTTTCTGCATGCATTTAATGTATACAGTCTGAGAGTGTTATTTTAATCTTAATTCTTTGTTGTCTCTTTCTTTTCTTAAAATATCTTAAGAGATTCACCAAAATATAATATTAAATCCATACTGTTTAGTAAATCAGTTATCAGGTAGGATTTTTCTGTGGAATTGATACCCATATCTCAGTTACCCTGCATCCCTATTTACTTCCCTTAGTAGAAGCTCAGGCTTTAGATTCGAAGATCCCCTGTTATCCTGTCCTACAAAATTCCAACTAGAGAATGGCAGCCAGAAAAGATATGGAAATTTTGTGAAAGATCTTATTTTAGTTAAATGTCAGCTGCTAGCATTAATAACTACAAAAATTTAAAAGTTTTAATTTGTTTCACTATGTCTAAAAATCTTGTAAGCAAAGAGAAGAGAGCTTAAAAAAACCAATCAGAATCACATTTGTGTGTAAATACATGTATTTAGTGTATTATTTGGGAGAGGTAGCATTGAAAAACTACTCTGGATTGTCTAGTTGACTTGCTTGCCAAAGGCAAATTAGCAAATATACTTAATACTCTGAAAATACAGAATTATAAAATGTGTATCCATCCTTAATTTATAAAAATAAGTAAAAATGAATGAGGGCTTTAATGAAAAATGTGCGAATTTTTTACCATTGTTTAAACCTCAAGTCACGATTTGAAGCATTTGTACCCTTTTGGAACATGGATGCTGTCAAGGCAGAACTATCCAGATGTTGCTAAGTTTGTTTCTGTCATATGGTTTTAGCGGATACTGTGGAAGATCATTAAAAATGGTCTTTTATAGTTTTCTTTTTATATTTATGATGTGATTACATGCTACATTGAGATGATTAACTGTGAAGATTATTATTAAAGTTTTATTGTTATGCCTTTGAATACGAGATTGTCTCATATTAGGCAGATGATAACTAAGCTGATCAAACTCCAGCTTAATTAACAGTTTTTACAGCAAAAGTTTTCAGTCCATCTTGCTGTCCACTTACCTAGCCCAAAATTTTGTCAGTAACGATTTTACGGGAGACAGTATTGAAAACCATGGTCAAGTCAAGGTAAATTATACTCATTGCTTTCCCCCCATTCACTGTAGAAGGCTATCCAGGTTTCTTAAGTATGGTTTCCCCTTAGTAAATTCATGCTAACTACTACTGGATCACCTTCCTGCCTTTTGTGTGTTTGGAAATTATTTCCAGGAGGATTCTTCCTATGCAAAGTTGTAAATGGTGGGCAAGAATTTTATTTGTGTGTGTATGTGTATACACATGTGAGCTGGCTGGAGGAATAAACCAGATTGTTAATAGGATGCAGTGGTCTGTTTTTGAGTGTATGTGCAGGGTAGTCACTCACTTTCAATGACAGCAGATGGGCATGATGACAGCTAATGCTGAAAGCTGCCTCCTGGGGAATTCACACTTTTGGATGAGTTTGTTCATATGACAGTTTCCTGTAGCACTCCTCTTTTGAGAAAGGAAAGTTTCTAGATAATGGATGTGAATTTCTCATAGATCTCATATGTATGTAACTAATAGTGTTTTAAACTCCCTAAATTCTGAATTTGACTTTTTTCTTTGAGTATGTAAATCCCATTTCTATTTAAGGTATTTTTTAGTAGTAAAAAAGTTGGAGACGTATTTTGAAACATTAAATTTACTATTATTTCTCTTTAGTTTCAGGCACTGCATGCTGTATCACACACCCTGGTTTTGCTAGGAAGGAACAACATACTAAGACATTCTTTACTATCTCTTCTGCTGTCAGAAGTACGTCAGTTTGCTGAGCAGCTGTTGCAAGCTCACCAGGTACTGTCATATTTTCTTTTGGAGAAGGCCCAAAGAGTGGTGTCGAGAAGTGTTTTGTCTGTATCAATTTGTTTCGTAAAATGTAATAAATGGATCATTCTATAGAATATGCAGGTTTAAGAACCCAGAAAATGCTAGCATCTGACTTTAACAGAAGATTAAAAAAGGAAATAAAAAGTAAAAGAAAATTTCCTTAAGGAAAAAAGTAAAATTATCAGACTGTATAATAAATAGATTGTATAGCTTTTTAGATCACACTATACAACTTGGAAAATACTTGAAATAATTAGTTAAAACAATTATTGCAATGCAACTTAGGTATCCAGTGTGACCTGTAAAGAATTATGTCTATCTCTAGCTCATGTAAAGCTAGAAAGAAAGTTACATTATTTGATTTCAGAATTAGATTTCATTTTTCATGTTATAATATTAATTTTTATTATGTAAAAATTATTCAGCATTTAAAATGGGTAGTAAGCAATTGCAGTGTACATCACTTGTTTGTGCGTTCTGTTCTTATTTTTATTATCAGTATTATTTAGAAATATTTTATTAAATTGTTTTTATCTCAAAGCACCAGTCTCCTTACATTTACCCCTCCTATTCTCTTCCCCATTTCCTGGGGTGGGAGAGGGTGAGCAAGTGTCTGCGTGGTGCTTGACTGTTGTCTAGTTTAAACCATAACGTCTTGGAACAAGCTTGTCTGTGACAGACAGTTTTAAAGAGCTGTCTATGCCCCTAGCTTTACACTCTTCTACAGTCAACCTATTTTAATTTGTATCTAATGAACTACACCAGAAAAGTACAGAGATTACTTTGCATATTTTTATATTGTTCCCCGATTGGCTAAATTGATTAATTTTAGAATATGGCAAATTCATGTGAAATATATGAATAATAAAATTTTGTTTAATATTTTGCACTCACACATGTTAATATAGAAAATAAAAGTAACAAAGAAGCATGTAAAACAGTATAGTTACTCTGATTTTTCACTCAGTTAAGATGAATTTTACGGTAGTAAATTCTCAGGCAAGTTAGTAGTTTGCTTTAATTAATTTAAGTACTTCATCATGTGCTTAAAGTGAAGCTCATACTTCAGTGCTTCACTGACACCAGGACACTCAGTATGATCCCTTAATTTTTACTGATGCTAGATATGTACTTTTCATTTTTATCTGTAACAGGAACTTTTTATGCTTCATAAATGCAGTTTGTAAGAATACAATAACTGAACCTTATCTTCCTATGGAACAGAAATCATCTGATCCCCAATTGGATTACTACTGTAGAGCAGATACAATTTTAAGATATGAAGATTTCTGAATGGTACTGTGGAAGATGGATTATTTTTCAAATGTTGAGCTCCTCACAGTGATAGCAGATCTTCCTTTATGTTAATTTTCAAAGACAAGAGAACCAGAAACGGAAAGCACATATTGGCCCATTTCTAACCTAGGTGTTAATTCCAAGAACTCAGAAAAAGGAAATTAAAAACTAGAAAATAGGTTTGAAAACAGGAAATGGAAGACATACTATGAGGTTTTGGAAAGACCTGTTATTCAGTAATTGTTGATACATAGCTTGTCTAGCAAGGCATTTTAATATCACATTACTTTCTGTACACTATTTTTCCATTTTTAAAACTTCAAAATATTTCTATCACAAAAACTGTACACTGAATAGTTTGGAGGGTTTTTTTTAAATCAAAACACCAAGTTATATGTAATTCTTAATGTTATATGTAAACATTAACTCCAAATCCAAATGTGGGTGCTAACTCCTCTCCTGAAATGAATGATGCAGTTAGACTTTGACACAGGGACACAGGTCACAGCATGGGATTCATCCAGTTTACTTTAGATGTATGTAGTAAACACCACTATGTACTTCTCATAGAAGTCAACCAAGCAGTTAAGGTGTCCTGGGTTTGGTTAGGATAGAGGTAATTCTTCACAGGGAAATGGGAGGGGAGCAGCCGGGGCAACTGACCCAAAGGGGCCAAAGCGGGTGTTCCATATCATGTGCCGTCATGCTTAGTATTTAAACAGGGAAGTTCTGGGAAGGTGGGGGGTACTGGGTACCGTGGTTTGGAAGCAGGTGGGAGTCGGGTGGTGAGCCATTTGGTTCCACGTCTTCCTTTACCATTCTGGTAAACTGCTCTTGTCTCAACCTGCGAGCCCCCTTTGTTTATATTTTCTCCTCCCCATCCCACTGGAGATCTCTGAAGATCTCTTTTGGATGTTCATCCTTTTTAAGATGTAATTTCTGTCCTTATTATGCTGGTAAGCACAGATTGTAACGTATTTCAAATTGTGAATGGTTAAAGATGCAGCAAAATTGTGCTCTGGGTAAATGTAGGATTATTTTTTATTCCATGTGACTGCTGATGCTACTGGTGACAAAGGAAATAATGGCTGGATAGAATAATCAATGGATTTGCATTTTGTCTCATAGATACATACCTAGTTCGGAGATACAAACTGGTGAAAACATAAATTTCTCCCCTGAAAGAGAGGAATGAAAGAATCAGTTGAGATTTGGTGTATGTTGGAAGAAGGTGTACACTTTTGAAGTGTATACCTGCTTTTGCTGCATATGTCATCCCCTGCTACAGTTTATATTTGAACATGTGTATGTGTCAGACAGAACTGGAAAATGACAAATGGCTCGTGCGGTTTCTCTCTTCCCTCTCATACTATCATAAAATGATAGTGCTAAGGAGAAAGGAGTTTAGAAGTATTCTTACAGAGCTAAAAGGTAGCAGGGCTTTGACTGCACTTAGGTGCTTGGCAAAATTAAGGATGACGTGTAATCAGAAAACCTCAGGTGTACTTGGGAACAGAAGCAGCGAATATTGATTACGCCAGGAGAACTCTGTGTGACTGTCAACTAGAGAATTATTACTTTTAATATTGGTGAATCATCTCGTTCATGGTAACATCATACTGTAAAAGGAAAAATGCTTAATTACAGAAATCAGAATATATCATACCTCAACAAGTAAATAAATAATATTCCTGGAAATCTTGTGTCAAATTGTGTACAAAATTCAGGCTTTAAAAAAGCCCAGAATAACATGATTGTAAATTAAAATGACCTATTTGAATTCTTGATACAGTTAAAAAAAAAAGTGCAATGATAGCTTATCTGGGTTGTTGCTACTTTTACTTGCTTATTCTCAGTGTTAATGCTATCCTTTTCTTATTGCTTTCTTTACAGCTCAGTTAATCCTTTTGCATGCTTGAAATTAGAATGTGAATAAGGAAGGAGCATGTGATTTTTGTGGCATATGTGGTATACCCACTAGTCTGGAAGACCATTTGATTATTACTTGTGTCTCCAAATAGGTAGTTTTAATACTCCTGTTAACCTCCTTTCTTCATGGAGCATTCTTGCTTACTGACAGTGATTTGCAAAATGGAATGATGTTACAGAAAATTAAGCACAGCTTCCTTAATGCTTTTGGATATTGGAGTTGTCTATGTGAATTAGCATATATACCATATATGCTCTTAGAATTTTAATTTACAGGCAAGATAACATTTTTTACAAATTTACCCTCTTGATTTTCTTTTTTCTTTTGGAGAATTGTTTGAAGTCTTCATTACGATGTACTTGTAACACAGCTTCACCAAATGCTTTTTGGGATACAGTATAAATGCACAGTTCCTGTGTCAATGGCTCTGCAGTTCATGTGCTGCTTTAGTATTTCGTATCTTCATAAAATGGAAAAGGGAAGAGTTGTAGCCTTAGAATTTCTAACTAGAAATTACTGATATAATGGATTTCTGTTTGGAAGAGTAATTACAGTTGATAATTAAAACTGTCTTTAAATAAGAGCCTAGCTAAATATAGTAAAATGTAAATGGAAAGTGTGGATTAATAGTGGATACCAGTGAAATCATCACTTCAACTTCCTTTAAAGCATTCTTTTCATTTTACAGAACACATTAATATTTTTGGATTTCTTATCTTCATACTCACTTGCCTCTCTCTAAACATATAGAACAGTCTTGTCCATAATGACTTAGAAGGTCAGCTTGCCCCATTGGGACCTTATTTATTGTTTTGGGGTTGTTTTGCTAAAAATACCTTTGAAGCTATGTTTATCTAAGTATAGAGCATAACCATCACTACTTTCAATCACAGTACCAGGAAGATTAACTGGTGTTTGTTCACTGGTTTCTAAAATGTTCAAGTGCTTTTAAAAACTCATCATGTAGCTCACTGTGAGAAGTTATAACCACTAAGCACATGCACGGTGGCTGTCTTCTGCAGTATGCTGTGGTATGCCATCAGGCATAGGAAAACTGCTTCTGTTCTGTGCATGTTTTTCTTTGATAAGCAGTGTTTTTCCTTATGAGCTGCAGTGAATGGGACCACATCCAGAAGGAGTTGCTGCCCCAAATTTGGCTCTGAAAAAAGCAGAGCTTGTGTCGCTAGGATGTGACTGATGTACAAGTGATTAATAGAGTAGATTTATGGCTGGGATGAAAGATGTAGTTTTGTAGCTAAGGTTGGAATTATGGTTTGCATGTCTGAAATGTGGTAGGTTAAATCTGGTTTCGTAGTTTATCTTAAACTTAGTCTAGATTTTGGGTGACGGCACTTACCTGACTCGTTAAGGCTTGATCTGGCAAGGCAGCAAACTGCTATCAAAGCTGTGCCCAGAGCAGGAGGCAAATTCCAGGACTGATGTCAGCAACAACTGCTATTCATTGTTAGATTAACAGGATTTCTGGTATGGATTTAATTTAGGGAGATAGGATGTGATGAGCTAGAGCTGAACATGCTTACAGAAGATATCACAGAGCTGGAGTTAGGGTTGTCATGCTGAGAGCTTAGGAGTCTGGGGTTTCAGTTTTAGGTAGATACTGATGATGTTGCCTTCTCAATCCACAACTAATTTGGTGGAGGTAATGTATTGGAGTCTCCTTCTTTGGAGACATTCAAAACCCGCCTGGACGCCTTCCTGTGTAATCTTGTTTAGGTGTTCCTGCTCCGGCAGGGGGATTGGACTAGATGATCTTTTGAGGTCCCTTCCAATCCCTAACATTCTGTGATTCTGTGATTCTGTGATTCTGTGGGTTTGAGTAAATGTAAGAATGAGAAGTGAGCTTATTAATGCCCTTGTAATTCATAGGGGCTTTGGAGATACAGGAATGGGATGCTGGGCTAGGTATGTGGTGAGGGAGAAAGGGAGCAGTAGCTGAGTGTATCTAGATCTTACTGTTAGTGACATGAGTTGCTGGATTGGTGTTCAGGTAGAGAGCAAGGCTTGGATGTCCAGGATTTGTGCAGCAGAGAATGCTTTGCTAAAGTTGGAGGTATTCCAGAAAGAGAAGCTGAAGTATGCTTGGGCAGGATATGAATTATATGGTTTGATTAGATTTAGGATTAAGGCATTGTTAGTTGCAATGTTGGACTTACATGAAATAAAGGCAACCAGATACCTTTGTTGGGCTGAACCACGATTATGAATGCATGCATGCACACATGCGCAGTCACAGAATAATGTATGCCAGCACAATCTCTATTGCATACCTTCTAGAATTATTTCTTTCCATTGAAGTACACATTTGAAATGCATATAGCACTAACATTACAGAATTAAAACTAATTTTAGGAAATAATGTTCTTGAATTCACTCTAGTTTAACTTCCTAAAACCGGATTATTTTCACTTGATTTTAATAGCAACTCACATAGGGAGAAATAAATTGAGTCAAATGCATACAGCAAGAAAATGTGGAAAATAGAAGAAAAAATGTTTGCTTGTATTTCTCCTTTTTTGTAAACAATGGCATCCCAAGTTGCATGATTACAGGGCAGCCTTTGAAGATTTAACTTATATGTTTTGAGTTTGCTGGCATCTGTCAATCCCTGATTTGAGTTGGCAAAGCACAATTAAAGCTGTAGGTGTATTGTCTTGAAACAAGATAGATTTGCTCTATTTCATCTTTATAATTAATTCTTTCATTAAAATTAAAGTTACTCCTTGTCTCTCTGAGTTTTCAGAGTATTAAACTTCTAGATGAAGTTGCTGGTTTAAAGAACTCTTTTTCATGCAGCCTTATTTAATAAAAGCTCTTTTACTAAACCCAGCTAATATATTTAATACAGACTATTTTAGGAAATTGTGTCTGCCTCTGGCTATTTTGTATATACTTTTTAGATTGTTTCTGTGAGTTCATGTGTACAAGTTTAAAGAGGAGGGCATAAGTCTCCATAGCTTTCACAGAAGCTAGTAGGAGCTTGGCTTTGAATTCATGCAGTTCTGTGTAATGGCAGGCATTGTCAAATCATGTGCTAGTCAGCCAGGATTGGCATTAGTGGCTACTTCAAGTATTTAAAAGATTCTTCTGTAAAAGGATGAAAGCCTCCTCCCTGAGGAGAAGGAATTGGGGGATGCCGGTGGACAAGAAGCTCAACATGACCTGGCAATGTGTGCTGGCAGCCCAGAAGGCCAACCGTATCCTGAGCTGCATCAAGAGAAGCGTGGCCAGCAGGTCGAGGGAGGTGATTCTCCCCCTCTGCTCTCGTGAGGCCCCACCTGGAGTGCTGTTTCCAGTTCTGGAGCCCCCAACACAAGAAAGACATGGACCTGCTAGAACCAGTCCAGAGGAGGCCACGAGGATGATCCAAGGGCTGGAGCATCTCTCCTATGAGGACAGGCTGAGAGAGTTGGGGCTGTTCAGCCTGAAGAAGAGAAAGCTCTGGGGAGATCTTATAGTGACCTTCCAGCACCTGAAGGGGCCTACAAGAAAGCTGGGGAGGGACTTTTTAGCAGGGCCTGTAGTGATAGAACAAGGGGAAATGGGTTTAAACTGGAAGAGGGTAGATATAGATTAGATATGAGGAAGAAATTCTTGACTGTGAGGGTAGTCAGACACTGGAACAGGTTGCCCAGAGAAGTTGTGTATGCCCCCTCCCTGGAAGTGTTCAAGGCCAGTCTTTGAGTAACCTGGTCTAGTGGGACTAGTATGCACACATTTGGGATGGTAGAAGAGCTTGAACACTGAACAAGGTAAAGTATTGGAATGAAAATTTTCAGTGGCATGCAACCAAAAAGCTAGGTGTAGAAGGAAGTATTCTGTTTTTCCCTACTTACTTGAGAAATAAATTGAGTCCACTACTGTTTCAACATGAAGCTCTGGCAGTCTTCGATACTTTAAGAAGATTGTTTGGCAGCATGACTAATATTGACATTCTTCTGCCTTTCACAAGGAAATACATGCTATTTTCAAATAAAGATGTGTCATTTTTTGTTAGTGAATTAAGAAGTCAAACAGGCGTGTTATTTCAGCAGAAAAGAAACACACCACAAAAATGTTATTTGCAGGAGTTATAGTTCTGCAATACTAACGGTGAATCTTGCCACATCAAGTCCAGGTTGGACGAGGCTTTGAGCAACCTGGTCTAGTGGAAAGTGTCTCTGCTCATGGTAGGGGGGTGGAACTAGATGATCTTTAAGGTCCCTTCCAACCTCTGCCATTACAGAGAATCACAGAATCACAGAATGTTAGGGATTGGAAGGGACCTCGAAGATCATCTAGTCCAATCCCCCTGCCAGAGCAGGAACCTAAATGAGATCACATAGAAAGGCGTCCAGGTGGGTTTTGAATGTCTCCAGAGAAGGAGACTCCACAACCTCCCTGGGCAGCCTGGTCCAGGGCTCTGTCACCCTCACTGTAAAGTAGTTTTTTCTCAAGTTTAAGCGGAACCTCCTGTGTTCCAGCTCACACCCATTGCTCCTTGTCCTATCGTTGGGCATCACTGAGAAGAGCCTGGCTCCATCCTCATGACACTCACCCTTTACACATTTATAAACATTAATAAGGTCTCCCCTCAGCCTCCTCTTCTCCAAGCTAAAGAGACCCAGCTCCCTCAGCCTTTCCTCAGAAGGGAGATGCTCCACTCCCTTAATCATCTTGGTGGCTCTGTGATGGACTCTCAAGCAGTTCCCTGTCCTTCTTGAACTGTAGGGCCCAGAACTGGACACAATATTCCAGATGCGGCCTCACCAGGGCAGAGTAGAGGGGGAGGAGAACCTCTCTCGACCTACTAACCACACCCCTTCTAATGCACCCCAGGATGCCATTGGCCTTCCTGGCCACAAGGGCACAGTGCTGGCTCATGGTCATCCTTCTGTCCACCATTCTAATTAATTAGAATCATCATCATCATCCATTCTATGATTCTAATTAATTTGCAGTATTAATGAACATAGTTTGAATCATAAACCTCAATTTTCTCAATGCTTCATGATTCTGCTAATGAATCATTGGACCAAACTTTGGCGTACCCGTTAGTTCACTCTACACAGTGGTTGCTGAAGTATCACTCAGCACTACTTAGCTTAGGGGAAGGTATGCCTTGATTAATATCTGAGTTAAATATCAGCAGTTGATACATATATTCTCAGTTTGTTACAGGAGACTGATTTGTGATTCCAGAGCCTTATAAGATACAGTTTTTCATGGTCACATTTTCTTAAAATTAATTAAGTATCATGTGAAGTACAACTCCTTCTCAGCTATGCCTGTCTGTTTTTCTAAGTGTAGATACCACTGCAGAAAAAGTGGAGGAAGTTAACTTTGAGGGAAAGTATAAAGCTTCTGAGACTTCCTTATGCACGATTTAAGACTAATGAAAAGGAAGAGGATTTCTGCTCCCATAATGTTTTTTAAGAGGCACATAGAAATTAAACTGCTTATAGAATTCTCTTTTTTTATGTAATACTGTGTTATTTGCCATATGGCATTACTAGTTACCTTTAAAGTGTGACTTTTGAAATGGTGGAGAGCTTACTAATATTTTGCTCAAAATTCATCTATTTTTCCATAGGTAGTGTTGCTAAATAGACCAAACTGCAAAAGGTGCTTTATGGTGGGGAGTGTGGAATGCTGCCCAACTTATATTACAATTGTGCTAGCATATCACTAGGAAAGTTGTGATATAAAGAACAAGTTGATCAAAATGTCAGTAATATATTCTATTTACTAAAAAAAAAAAAAAAAAGATTATTGGTAATTTGTGTTTTTAAATTGGTAATTTGTTTTTAAAGTCTTTTATCTATTTGAAAATACAGTAAATCATCAAATAGGACATTTTCATGTTTGATTGGGAATTTGCATAGGATGTGTTTTGTGCATGTTTAATGTATTTTAAGATACTGTTGTCAAAATGTGTCTCTCCATAAAATAGTTTAGAAAAGAGAGAACTGAGGGGGGAAGAGCAGTTGGAATAGTTTTCTAGAACATGAAAAGCTGCTACACAAGGACTAATCCTTTTGGCTTCTGGAGTGAACAGGAGAAATATACTTGGTGGTTAAAGTTAGGTATCAGACTTCTTTTACTGAAAGTCTTCAAGTACATTAATGATGTGCATCTTTTAAGGGTGACCTAAAGTATACTTGAACCTGTCTCAGGGTGAGAGTTGGGACTAGAACACTAGAGGACCCTTTCAGCCATAGATCTGAACTCAGCACTCCTATTTATATGTTATATTAATATTGATAATTATGGTGAAAATTTGAATCACTTGCAAGGGAGGGGGAGATGGAAGGAGAGAAGACTCCACTGCAGATTTGCTCTGCTCCTAAGTTTTGGAAGAAATTGAAGTAATATTCTAATTAAATATGTGGATGCTGGTTTTGTGGGTATTGGTGTAATGAAGATTTAATAATTAAGGCTAATAGGGCAGGAAAGAGGTTTTACAGAAAAACTGCAAAACTTGACTCATTTTAGAAAATTACTAGCACGTCCCACAATCAGAATTCCAAAGTGCAGGAGGTTAAAACTCTCTTCTTCAGGCAGTAATAAAAATTCAGGATGTAGATTAGATGTGTCCTGGCAGGGATTTTAAACATGATTTTTGTGCAGAAGTGACTGGTTTGCGTCAGAGGAAGCCTCTTGGGGTTTTCATATTTGGAGTCCTGTGAATTCTGTATTTCTCAGGCAGATTAGTTTTGATGTCACTGCTTATATTCAGTATTCACTGTAACTGTGTATCACATTTTATCTATAAAGATGGAGAAAACAGTAATTTTAAGAGAGATCTTGGAAACTAGGAGAAAGATGCAGCTGAAGACTGGACTGCACTATGGATTGAGACCTTACAGAGTTGTGCTCAGTTACAGTGGTGCTATATGTACATACAAAGATCTGAATAATGAGGAGTTTACAGCTGTGTTCACCTGAGTAGTATTTCAAATGATATGTACTGTTCTGGATTGTTTTATGCTAATGATGAAATTAATAATATTCAAGAACCTTTCTGCTCATTTTTAAATATTTCTATTTATCATAAGAGCTGTTCTTCAAAATGTATTTTAGTATTAATTTCAATTTCAGAACATACATCTTAACTTCCTTGCAAACAGTTTTAAATACATTTGAAAGTTAAATTATATTATTGATTCATAGATTCTGAGGTCAGAGAGAGTCCCAACTCCTTTCTATACAGGTGATAGATTTTTCCAGAAGCTCTGAAATCTGTTATCGTTTCTATTAATTTTTTACAACTGTTATTCTCCTCCTCCTTTAATACTGATTTTATGATTTTTGTCTTTCTCTATCTGAATTTTGTTGCCTAGAATTAAGTAATAGTTTAAGAAAAAAAAATGCACCTTGATCAAGATTGATAGAATATGCTGATATGGTAGTACAGCTGCATAAAGGTATAGAGCTCTGTGTGTAAAGTTATATAGTAAGATAGATAAATTATGAATGAAGCATAAGCAATTATCCAAGCAATTAGTTTCATGTGGAATCAACTTGAATCAATAGTATTAACTAAATATTGATTTGTTTTGTTATTTATTAGGTATTTGTTAAAATATTTATTTGAGGAAGAAATCCAACTGGTGGAAACTAAATTTTTGGTAGGAGTAATTTGAAAGAAGCATTACAAATGCTTAAAATACTCAAAAAATGCAGTATCAGTTGAGATAGTTGAGAATTGGTCAGTCCTGGCTATGCAGTAGTCTAATAGCTTTCCATACACTGCTACTCCTGTTTTAACTCAAAAGTTAAAAATTAGATCCAGAGGCTGTTGGAATTACTAGAGGACTCAATTTTTCAGTCAATTGCATTAAACTTTGGATTTAAAAGATGGTAGTATTATACAGTTGCCGAGTTTGGGTACTTTTAAAATAATAAAATAAGTATTTAAAACAAGAATTGAGAATTTGTTTATATAAGTATAATTGAGTTCCTTTATCTAGGGATTTATAATTTTTTCTTCTACTTCACATAACCCTTGCTTTGTATCAGTAATTTTTATTATGACACTACGTAAGGCATGATTTCATATTTTTTTCTTGTTTATGAAACATAAATTCTTGAATAACGCTACCTGCACTTATCAGTGATAGCTGCCTTGGTTGTCTCTCCTACCAGGTGCTCTGAAATAGGATTCTCATGTTTCCTTATTCACAGAGTGTAGCACATTTAGCAAACCTGAAGTACTCTTATTTGCACTTTCAAACTTCTTATCGGCCACTTCTGTTACGATTCCTGTAAGAAAGCAATAGTTACAGTAATACATATTCAGTAACAAATGCAATGTCTGGTTTAAAGAGAGAAGAACAAACCTTAATAGTGTAAGTTGTTTGTACTATTTTGTGATCATTTTAATGTCATCCATATTTTCTTTCTCTTGTTCCTCTTGTTTGAAAAGTTTTAAATTGCGGCATAAGATATTCAAAGAATAAATTGAGTGGAGATTTTGAGAGGTTATCAGGATACAAAAAATAAAGTATTTGAGACTGCTCCAGCAATTCAGTTTTATTCCTTCTTAACAGTGTTGGAATGGGAAAGAAATTTTATGTTTTTAACACAAACCCCCAAAATATACAGCCAAAGTAAGCTGTACTAAATGTAGCAAAGATGAAAAATATGTAGCATAGTAGCTAGCATGGCAGCTTTTCTTCTTTCTGGTGACTGGCGAAGCAACTGGGAGGGCTCTTGCTTTTCCGTATGACCTTGGTATCCCATCAGTCTCAGGTCCTGTGGGACAGCACCCCAGACAGCTTGCTGCCAAGCCTGCAAGCAGCACTTCTCCCTTTAGAGCCAAAGGACCGTATGCTGACTCTTTTGTCATCCTGAGGTGCTTCCTGATTGATTCTCCTGCCTGAAAAGTGAGGGCAGAGGAACCAAAAGAGGGCACTTTAAATATCCTTTCTGTCAGCCTTAAAGATGCTTTACTGGCACTGTTGCAGGTATAAGAAATTCTGTCAGAATAGCAGATAGCATACATTACTTTTAACTCTACATACAACACCACCACCACCCCTCCACCCAGAAGGTCTCAATTTTTCATTTGTTGCCTTGTCTTTAAAGATGCGTTCCTCATGCCCACTTCTTTCTTCTTATAATAAGCAGTGTAGTATTAGGAAAGGTGATGACTTTCTTTTCTTCTCAGTCAGTATCAGTATATAGATCTGAATTCACTGTGAGTAACTGAGGGTGGTTTATGTTTACAGAAGTGATGGCTTCCAATGAATTTCTGCACATGCAGGAACTTGTATAACATAAAAATGGGAAATTTTATTGTAATCTTTGCACAAGGCACTGATATTTTTTATTGCATTTGACTCAGCAGGAGACAGATTTCTAGAATTTCACTCACAAAGATGAGACGCCTGTAGTCATTTGATCAGTAATATCTTATCTTTAGAGTATCAGCCTTGTTAGGCTCCAAATTCCAAAGAAGACTTTAAAAAAAAAAAAAATCTAAAACTGGGTCTAAAAGACCAACTTATTTCTAATGAAACTCTTTCCTTCAGTAGGAAGTTTAAGGAGAGTCAGGATTTGCAGTCAAATGCATCATGTGAAATAGCAAAATTTTCAGGAATTTGTAGCTATTAATGAAGTTATAAAACTAGGTTGACAGTGCAGTCTGTGGATTTTTTTTTAATTACATTGAAATTGAGGCATATTAATTTAATTGCCCTTATTGTGGTATATCAAGGGTCTGCGGGAGCAGCAATGAACAGTTCTTCTCTCAATGTTACTATCATTGTCAAATGAAAAACTTTTTTTTCTTTTTTTCAGAAGCCTGAATAGTTAAGTGTAAAAGCATTGCATCTGATAAACAAACTCAGATGTAGCCATCCAGTTGCAGTTGACATATTTCTAACAAGACCTTCAGGGCTTCTGGAAATACTAGCAATTAATGTGAAATCTAGTAAGTGCACGTTTGTCTGCTAAGTTGATAAATAAAACATAGACTGGTGTTATTAGCTGCCAATTGTATCCAGGAACACAAGCAATGAACTGTGATACTTAAAATAAATTGGCATCTTACAAATACTATTTGAGAAATAATTATAGTCCCTGAAATGATTAGCCATAGTAATAAATTTTTCTTTTCCACTTCTTCATGCTATTTTAAAATTAATTAACTATATAAAAGTAAACTGCTATTTTTGTGATTTAATCAAATATTTGCTAGTGCCAAGATCTTTCTGGGGTGGAAGAAAGGTTTGCTTCCTTTGATACTCCTTGTTTGCAGTCCAGACCATGAAATATTGTGTTTGTGTTGAACATAACACTTTTTGCACAGGAAGCTTTGTATTTTGTAATATTCAGCATGAACATAGGGGACAGAACTGTACTCCAGTTAATTCATAACTGTTCTAGCATAAAGGAAATTCCTTAGCAGACAAACCTCACTGCCTTTTTGGCAAATGCAGTATCCTGTTGAAATAGATCTTCCAAGCAGTGATCTAGAGTTTAATATACATGTGATTGACATTTTAATGTGGGTCTTGACATGTATTCATTGTGAGAAATAATACAAAGGTGCTCTGGAAAGAACTTGAAAGCATCTCTTAATAAAGTATTAGGCTGTTGCAGATGATGTTTCATATCCCCACTTTTTCGGGTCTGTCCACAGTGTCACATGGGGTAGAAACATCCTTTTCTTTTCCTACTTCAGAACTGGACAAGAAACCACTATTTAATATTCCTGGGTTTTTGTGTAACTACTTATAATTTTCCTACTTACGTTTAGTAGTGTATCTTTGTTTTTATCTGTGGTTTTACTTTTATTCCTAACATGCTTTAAAGTTCTTTTGGATTTTTTTTTTTTTTAACTCTACTACTTATTGATATTCTGTGATCCCTTTAGCTTCTTGTAGACTTTTATGAAGACATAACCAAG
>NW_010332780.1:3304-5919 GCF_000700745.2 Antrostomus carolinensis | reverse complement strand
GCTCCTGCGGGCACCCAGCACAGCAACATGCACACGGTGTTTGCACCCTCAGCAGCAGCAGCCCCCGCTTGATGTCCCCCAGCAGGAAGCACCCCCTCCCTGTAGTCCCGCCATCCATTCGGTCCATTCCCAAGCATCTCCGGGCCGCAGGGCCGTGCCCCGAAACACGCTCCTCCCGGTCCTCCCGTGCACCTCCCCGTTTCAGCCGCAATCAGTTTGGCATCAGCCCAAGTAGGAGGTTTTGGCCAGTGCTTGTGCTTTTGAGGATTGATCGGTGCATTGCTAAGCTTCCCTCCGCACTGTAGCAGGCAAGACATGGGAGCATATGGCTCAGAGACGTCGACATATGTTTTAAGCACTTCAAGATGGCATATTGCAATTGTAGCAGTGTTCTTCATTTTTATTTTTAGCTCAGTTATACAAATAAGATGTTTTTCTCGCTGTTCAGTGTTATCAACATTTGAAACTATTTTTGTACATTATTATCCTCTCTGATTTCTAATCCTATGCAGCTTTGCAAGGTCTAATAGGGAACGTATAGAACCCATGCAAGTTAAGCCTTTAATAAAGAGCAATTTGCAAGTACAATTCTCTCATTATTTTTTTTTATCGATACTTCTGCATATTCAGTGAAATCTAAAGATTAGAGGTTTATGAATAATTCAGTGTTTAGGCTGATGTCTGATTCATGTACTTCAAATCTGGGAGCTGGTTTTGGAGGGAAGAGGAGGAAGGATTTGGTGTTTATTTGCTGTCCATGAGGCTGTGCTCACTGGGAGCCCTGCGGTGCTTGGTGCCGCGGCTTTCCCACCTGCACCGGCCTGGCCCCAGCACACACTGGTCTTGGCCTGACCCCGAGCCTGTGAGCTGTTGCCCCACGGGATGTCCAGCCCTACGGCTGCTGCTGGCAGTGATAGGGACAAGCAAGGGTTTGAGACCTCCCTGCCAGCCCAGGAGGCATCACCGGAGGATGATCCAGGAGGAGGAGATGGTTGATGAGATGCATCCAGCCCTGCCATAGTGCCAGCCCCTGTGGCTCTCCAGTGTCCCTACCGGCCCCTTCCTGGTGAATTAGGAAAGGGACTGGAAACAGGCTGGTGGTGCTGGTCCGGGGGGAACTGGGCATGCGCGGCCCGGGGCATGGGGTGCCTCTCCCAGCTCTTTGCTCCAGACCTGGCTTCTGCTTTTGCCAGGAGCCAGCACGGAGAGTACACAGAGGGGCTGCCTGTGCTTGGGGCTGGGAGCATTCTCCCGTGAGCACAGCAGGATTCGATGGGCAGGGGCAAGTGTGGGGTCCTGCTCACAAGTGCACACCTGGGGCTACTGTGGGTGAGTTGCTCCTCCTGCCTTCGGTGGCCAGCAAAGCTGCTCTCCATTTTCCTCCTCTTGTTTGTGGGATAATTTTTACCCCCACTATCAGGCTCCCTTGGCAGTGCAGCCCTCTGCTACCCAGTGGGGCTGTCCCAGGTGAAGGGAGCCGGTACATCACACCCACACCAGCACTCCAGGGATGGGTCCCATGCCAGCCCCACACCATGGTCTGGCTCCCAATCTGCCCCACAGCGACTGCCATCAGCAAGCTGTGATCCCAGCACCCACCACCCACCAAGCAGCAGAGGGGTGCCTTTTCCCTGTGTGTGGAGGGTGATCACCCCGCAATGCTGCGTGTCTCGCCCCTCTCCACACCCTCAGATGTCCCACTTCTCCCTCAGCCCCTGGCAAAGCTTTGGCAAAGGGCACTTGGCTTCTCGGCCACCTGCTCCCACTGGGCGGCAATCAGAGCAATTAGCAGCTGCCAACCAGCCCCTGCAGTAAGGTGGCTAATCAGATAAATTAGCTGGAAGTGAAGCAATTTGTGAGCAAAGGTGGTGTTGCTGTGAGCAGAGCTGGGCTGTCTGGGCCTGGAGCTTTAGGCTGGTGTGTGCTGCTATGGAGCCTCAGCTGGGTAAGGGGCTTGCTGGGTGCTGTGGGGTCCTGGCAGAGCTGTGGCTCTGCTTGTGCTGTGGTGGCCACAGTCCCTGTGAGGCTGCAGGGCTGTGCAGGGTGGTGGCTGCTTGGCTTCTGGGGGGCTTTGCAGTCCTTGGGGATGTGAGCACATTGGGGCTGAGCCCTGGTCCCACGAGGTGCCTCTCATCTCTCCCAGCAGCTGAAGCTGCTGGCACAGCCCAGCTCCCGGCTGTGCTGGCCCGGGGCCGGCGGCCTCAACACCCACCCACCCTGCACATGGTGATTGAGGCACTGCGGGCACAGGACCAGAAGAAGGGTGCCTCTGTCATCGCCATCAAACGGTTCATCCTGGCCAAGTACCCTGCCGTGGACCCTGTCCGCCTCAAGTACCTGCTGAAGCAGGCGCTGAGCAAGGGGCTGAGCCGTGGGGAGCTGGTGCGGCCCCACAACTCCACTGCCATGGGGGCCACTGGCCGCTTCAAGGTGAGCAGGGGGCTGCTGGCCCCAAAGCGGCGGGGCTGAGGTGCTGCCCACCCTCACTCCTACCCCTCTCTCGCCCTCAGTTAGCCCCTGAGAAGCTGCGGCACAAGCAGCCGCTGGGCCAGACAGATCCTGATGGAGGACAGGCCACGAAGCCAGGACGGAAAGGGACCACCAAGCAGCCCCGG
>NW_010332780.1:2749-3086 GCF_000700745.2 Antrostomus carolinensis | reverse complement strand
GCCTGAGATGCTCTCTCCCCTCCAGGCCCGGCCACCAGCAGCAGCAAAGCCCAGGAGCAATGGAACCAAGCCCCTGCAGGCAGCCAGCCGCCCCCGGGCCCCCGGCAAAGGGCGTGCAGGGCCCCTCGTGGTGTCGGCTCCTGAGGATGCAGGAGGGGGTGATGGTGATGGCCCCATTGGTGCTGGGGCAAAGGGACCCCGAAAGGCCCCTGTGGGAATGAGCAAGGGGAAGGCAACCAGGGGGGCACAGCAAGATGCCCCCAAAGCAAAGGGGGGTCAAGGCAAAGCCAGGAAGCCCCGGGCAGCCCCAGGAGCCCAGGGGGAGCCCAGGATGCAG
>NW_010332780.1:2289-2669 GCF_000700745.2 Antrostomus carolinensis | reverse complement strand
CCTGTTCCCTGTGGGAGCCCAGCCCTGCTCCCAGTTGGGCCTGGGCTATGGGGGTCTGGGTCCGTTTTAGTCCCCAGGACAGGTTTTAACTCTGTGTTCACGTTCTGCTAATAAAGCTTCCTCACTGCCCTTGTGAAATGGCATGGTTTCTGCCCCTGCCCTCTAAAGTCCCCCAGCCCTCACCTTGTCCCACGTGATGTGGCAGTGAGTTGGTGCTGGAGGCAGATGCCTGCCATGCCTGTTGCCATGTGTCCCCAGCTGCAAGGCTGCAGTGCCAGTGGGTGACAGGCTTCAGGTGTGCATGGGTGCAGGCTGGCAGTGAGCCCCAGTGCCGGTGATGGCCTGGGCAAGGGGGCCTTGGACTCATGGGTCATGGTATT
>NW_010332780.1:409-2271 GCF_000700745.2 Antrostomus carolinensis | reverse complement strand
CCCCGTGAAGCTTGGGCTTAGCCAGTCCTGCTGGTGTGGGGCTGTGGTGCCCGCAGCCTCGGTGCGGGATCGGTGTCCGGCTCTCTGCCCTCCTGGATGCCCTTGTGCTAATGCCTGGCTGAGCTGGGATTACAGGAGTGCCGGGGCAGCAGGTCCGGGTGCATGCCATGAGCGAGGGTCCACAGCACCTGGGGGAACTAACTGTCTGTGCTCCAACCATGGTAAGAGGAAGATAAAAGTGTTTTAGGGCTCAAAAAAAGAGTTTGCGGTGTTTGCTGTAGACTGCAGCATTGCTCGTGCTCTTGTTATCTATTGGTGGCACAGTGCCCACCTCCAAATCTGTCTTGCTAGCTCCTCTGGGTCACCATATAAACACTTTCATTTAATAGCTTCAAATGCCTGAATTTCTCTTGCTCTGCACAGAACCGAGCCCTTCTGAAGGTCAGCCTGATAATGCAAAGGGTTACAGTCCTCCTGGGCAGGAGAAAATAAGTGGAAGTAAAACTCTCTTCCTAAAGAGGATTTTGCTAATCTTCAGCTGGCCTTGCCAGTGCCCTCCAAGGCTCCTGGCCTTGCTTTAGGGCTTAAGCAAGAGCTGAGCAAACTAACTTCTCTTTAAACTTCAGCCCTGGCCATGTTGATCCATCTTTAATGGAGCTGAAACTCGTGTTTCCCCAGGGACAGGGTGGGGGATGCTGCAGTAATCACTGAGCAGAGCTGACCCTTTGGTGATGGTTAACCTCACAAAGCACTGCTTGCTTGCATGGAAATGTCCTGTAATGGGACTGGGCAGCAGCTGCAGCCTCTCTCACCAGGCACTCAGTGTGAAACACGAGGCTCTTTTGCTTTGAGAGAGAGGCCAAATCATTTAAAGGCTGGATTTAGCTTTACTAAGAATCAACTTTCTAGTGGGAAAGGAAAATCCCTCTGGTCTCTGGAAAGAACAGCTTTTACTGGGGGAGGTGGAAGAGAGGGGATTTAGCGATGCCATGGTTATTAAGACCTACAGGCCGCGGCTGGTGTCACGGTGCTGAAGCCAGAAGCCTCGAGGACTGGCAGCGGTGGTGTGGCTTAGGCACTGGGCTCCCTGGGGCTGGGAGAAGATGCTGTCTCGTGGGCTGATGGCACCTGGCAGAGGTAAGAGTGCCCGGCTCTGGGCACAGCAGTGGTGTTACTCGTCTCCGCACACGTGGCACAGCGTGCGGTCAGTCCAGGTGCGTGGCTGTGTCCTCACACTGATGCTTCCACTGCCCACGCCAGTTCCTGTTCTGGTGGGAGCTGTGGTACTGAGTAGCATGAGCAGTGCGTGGCCACAGCATGCTCCACAGGAAATCTGGGCTCTGCTGCCCAGAGGGGTAAAAACCCATCTCGTACAGAAACAAGGTGGTTATCAGCTGAGCTGCCAACCCTGAGCATGGTACGTCTCGCACATGCACAGCTTGCGCTGTGCACCCGCAGGTGTCGTCCACAATGTCTGTGTCCTTTGCATGCACACAGGCAGGAACTTCACTACACAGGTTTCAGCACCTTGTTTTATTACAAAGATAGGCTTTTCCAAGAGTCTGCCACTTCCACTACACAGCAGGTAAGGGCACTACACCCACAACACGTGCCAAAGTTTAAAAACATATTACAAAGGGCTCAGGGGTTCAAGGCAACACTACAAACCCTCAAGCTTCTGCTCCATTAAAGTTGTTCCTTTAAAATGGTTGTAGCAACTACTTTTTTTTTTTTTCCCTCTCTCTCTCTCTTTGGAAAAAATTAAATAATAAAGCAATAGGTCCCAATACATGGCCCAGTCACATCACCTGGAGGCAAACTATACTCACTGTCAGCTCACCTGTATCCTTTCTTTGTAACAA
>NW_010332780.1:0-316 GCF_000700745.2 Antrostomus carolinensis | reverse complement strand
GCTCAACGTTCTCTGCTACCTTGGTCCTTCTCCCCCTTGCCTTCCCTGTATTGGGCCTGCCTGTATCTCTTGCAGCTATTCACAGTTTCTAAAAGAAAAAAAAAACAAAAAAAAATCGATAATTTTTTTGTGAAATCACTTTCAAAATAAAATGTAGCCCAGCTACATTCTTAGAGTTTCTATTCTGAAGCCACATCCTCAGCAAAGACATTGAAACCTCCACAGTGTATGTACTTTTTCTGTAGTTCTCTTTTAAAAAAAACAAACAAAACACCTTTGTTCTTCCCCTTTCCCTCCCCTCCCTACCTTCCCCCCC
>NW_010332779.1:5315-8334 GCF_000700745.2 Antrostomus carolinensis | reverse complement strand
GGAGGGGTGGTTGGAGACAGGGTCAAAAGCCAATCATTTTATACATCTGGATAAGTTGACATCGGTGACAGGAACATCTTGGATAGTTGAATGACCTCGTCTTCAAGTTTCAAAACTTAGGCAAGCTGCAACTGATAAACAGCATAGTTGTAAAAATCATTTTAATGCATTTATCATTAAGTGACCTTAAAAAGACAAACTATTTTAGCTGAACCTGGTGAAGAAAATCAGATGTAGAAAACTTAATTCCATGACATTTATAAGCAACTGAAAACAACATGGTCTTAGACTCGACAATTCAAACAATGTGAATACCATGTATTTTTAGGTCTTGCAGTTATTTATTGATGTCCATTGATAATTGACAAAAGCCTTGAAAATTTCTCTCTTGTATTGTTTAAAAGATGTAGTCAAATTTGAAGATCTTGAGAAAAGATTTATTGTAAAAGAGATCATCAAAGAAATTGGGGAACCTCGGAATTATGGTTTGACAGATGAAGAAAAGCTGCTTTTGGAACGCAAAGCAGCTGAGGAACAGCTTGTCAAAGAAGCTGAGGAAAAAGCTGAACGAGAGCGTAAAGAAGCTGAAGAAAGGGCTGAAAGGATGGCAAATTGGGAAGAGTGGGTACGTTAATATATATTTTTGGGAAACCATTATTATTTATGTGGTTTAGATGGCTTCCAGCAATCTGTTATGTAAATACACTTGGAAAGTATGATATAAATTCTCCAGTTCCTTATATCACACTTTAGAACTGGGTTAGATTATCTTTATAGCAGATTTTGAGGCACAACCTAAAGAATACTCTCTTTTTGATTATAGACATAGAATTATTTTTGCATGTTGGTATCAGCATTTCTTTAAAATAACTTTAAGATACTCTTCTTGTTGCTGTGCCATAGCTCTTTTATTTTACAATTTATAAATATCCACTATAATCAATGCTGGTTTTTGATAGTCAATTTTCTAGGACTTTTGCATTTTGCTCACTTTACTTCTAAGCAGGTGACCAAGTCTTAATTATCATGCCTTTCAAACAAGGTTTTTAACTCAAAACTGATCAGTATTCCAGTCTGCATTGCAGAAAGGTTTCTGAGCCTGCAAGAGAAACACCTTTGACAGCAAAGTCCTCAGTTCAGTGAGGACTACCTCATGCAGTCTGAAGGATACTTTTTGTTTGCTAATACTTTAATAAGTACTTGGTATTCAGGCTACCTGATCTCACAGGATTTTCACGTGAAGGTTTTGCCTTATTTTGTTTGCCATACCTAAGGACATTTTAGGTAAATTACCTGAAAAGCATACTATAAGAATGTTCTTGTTCACACCCAAAGCCAGGCTGTTTCACCAGAAGGCAGTTCTCTATTGTCTTCTTCTAGAAGTATTTATAAACAAACTGATCATTCCTTTTCTTCCATTTGAATGCCCATACACATCTATGGGGAAATAGTTCTCTGAAATTACTCACTTTTAAAGCGGCATTTCCGTTGCTCTGATGTTGGTTTGTAAATAAGTTTTCTTTGTTATCTCCATGCTTATTTACAGCTTCATTCAACATTAAATAGCATTTAGTACTCTCTGTAAACTTATCTAAAAGATTAGTAAGGGTAGTTAACACATTTTTAGCTATATTCAATCCAAAGCCATCTAACTTTCAAGAGAGCAGACTGCGCATTATTCAAAGCTAAAGTGTTTAAATAAAATGGGTGCTTAAGTTTATCCTTTTAAATAGGCAGATATTCAGGAAATCTAAGCAACTCTTTGAGACTATAGATTAGCTGCTGTCTCTGAGTAGTGACCAAAGACCACTTACAGGATCTATTCAGTAGTAATCCTGGATTGAATGAATAAGGTAAATATCTTTTCCAGATATTGGTGTACCAGTTTTACCTGAACATTGCTTCTGTGCTATGCCATGAGTATAGAAAAGCAGTCTTCAGAGCACCATCCACTTGCTGTATCTATATATGACTCAGGCTTATGATGAATAAAATGAGAGGAGAGGACAATAAAAATGTTTTTGAGTAATCTTCTGGCTAAAAATACTGCAAGTATACTTGCTATTAAGTGCTATTAAATGGAAGAAAGCAACTCGCAGCAGTTTTGATTCCCTACCCCTCCTACTTTTTGAGTGTAATCATTGTACTTGATTTAACCTGAATTCAAGAATAAATTTAGCTGGTATAAACAGATGTAATTCACTGTGGGTTTAGTTTATTCAACTCTTATCTCTCTTGAAAAGGGACATAAATGAAATGAAACTGTTATGGTAGAAGTTTAAATTTTAGACTTAAAATAGAATAAAATCATATGTAAAATTGATAATCAAGAGAAAATTGTTAAAGCTGCTAAATAAGTAAAGTCTCTGTAAAGTCTCAGGCCTTTTCTATTCATTAACTCAGTACTGGAGTTAAGAACAATGCATCTTTGATTATACTGTTGTAGAGATTGCGATTTATTACCTTAATGTTTATAGAAGCTTTAAGACTTTGTTTTACTGATCACTGGGATGTGACAGGGAACATGTTGAGCCAAGTCCTTAAGACAAGGTCATTAGAGGGTCTTTCTTTTGGGTCAGTGGTCTGTGGTGGTCACAAAAGCAACCCTCCGACTCATTTCAAGACTAAATGAGCATGGTGGTGAGGCAGAGAGGCAGAGTTTTGCGATAATGATTTCTGAGAATTTTCTTGAATATACATGATTATTCCAGGAAATATAATGAATATGTATGTTTCTGTGTAATATAAACTTTGCTTCGTGTGCTATAGGACATGCACGATAGGTGGAATGATTGATTCCCTGTGCATCCAGTGCCACAATGAAGTGCCTGCTTCTTAAGACTACATTGGTGTTAAGAAGTTCATTCTCAATTTCGGTGACACCCTCCAGTTCAAAGAACCCTCAAGAAACTGCATTTCCAATAGTACTAATTTTTGAAGTGACACAGTGTATTCCAACTGTTACCGAAAACTCGGAGTAAAGAACTTATCGACACCAATGTGATGTAGATAAGCAGAC
>NW_010332779.1:1771-5058 GCF_000700745.2 Antrostomus carolinensis | reverse complement strand
ACCTTTTGCTTAAGGACGCGGTTCCCTGGCAGGTACTTGCCAGCTATTACGGTTGGCTTCCCTCAGTTTCATTAATTCCAGAACCTGACAGCTACATGCATTCTTCTAATACTATAAATCAATTTGTGAATCAACTGGTGCCTATTGGTGCTCGTTACCTAAGTTGCCTAAGTTCTAGATGATTGATTTTGACCAATCCCTTCGGCCTTGGTACAGCCTGTACAGAAGATTTCATAGCAGCAACATTTAACCGTTACTGGTTAAATGTGCAATAGATATAAACATATAATTTCTACTAAAATATTTCCTAACTCTATATATTTATATTAAAATTAAACACAACTACTTCTTATTAATAATAATAAAATGGCAAATCAGTAACACAACCATTTTGCCAAACACCTTATAGAAACAGGACCACTGGAAGACTACACAAAAAACTTCCTTTTAGGTGTTAAAGAGAAAACAAAATAATTTTATTAATGAAATTATTTCAGTTTTCATCATGTTCAATTCTTTGTCCTCAGTGTGCTCTAAATTTAACAGGCAGTTTATAGTTTATCCTGACAAAATGTGAGTTTTAAAGTTCTGTCCACAGTTTCTAATGCTATTTTTTTTTCTCTAGGACACCATTATTATTTAGCCATGTGCTATTTGGTAGATGTTATAAACTTTGTTCTTTTATTTTGTTCATTATTTGTAGAATAAACATCTGGAGGAAGTGAAAAGACAAGAACAAGAGTTACTGGAAGCCCAGTCCATTCCACTACGAATGTATTTAATGAAGAATGTGATGCCAACACTTACACAAGGGATAAATGAATGCTGTAGGATTAGGCCAGATGATCCAATCGATTTTCTGGTAAGGTGATTCAATTTTTTTTCTTAAATATGTTTGAAAAAGCTTAATGAAAATATTTACGTAGACCCAAAGAGTTTCTGTTAACGTAAGGACTTAAATTCTTTTTCCCCACTGCTATGGTAACAATGAATTAACGGATAGTATCTGCAATTCTGGCAAGCAGTAATTACTGTGAAAATTTAAAACCAAGCAACTACTGTTCTGTGGGATCAATTGATACTGTGTATGAAGTAACAGCATAATCCACCTTTTCTGAACAGTAACAGGACAAGAATCACTACCAGAACCTGTTTCTCTTTGGTGCGTGCACTCTGCACAGCTGATGTGCTCTGACAATTCTGCTGTGACATACAGGCCTGCAGAAAGGGGGACATCACTCTCCATCCTCCTTACACTCGTCTAGGCACAACAGAACACATTACTGTAGTGAGAAATTAAAGCTCTTCATTAATTTCCTTTACAATACATAGATAAATTAATGAGTAAATCATATGAGACATTAATAGAATAATTCCAGGTGCAAAGGACCTCAAGAAGTTATCTAGTTCCACTTTTGGCTGAAAGCAGGGTCAGCATTGCATTCAGGAAAGAATTCAGATGCTGTAAAGTTATTGCTGTACTTCTGTTGCTCCTGCACATCTGAAGGAAGTTATTAACAAGCTATCACTGTTTTAAAGAAAAGAAATATTAACCAAGCAAAAGCTTAAAATGAAAGCATCAGTGTTGTGAGCCACTTTAGCCAACAAGGAATGTTTGTTTTAACCTTTTTGCTTACTGATGAGTGACAACTACCTGTAGCTGTAGGACACGAGACCTTCCCTACTAACTGCATAACTTTTAAAGATTTGTATTATCTACTCTTCTGGGTCCAGAAATCAGGCCCTAGGGTACTCCCTAGGACTCTCCATGGAGTGACAGATACTGTCATTAATAGCTCGCTCCCTTCTCTTGCCCATGATAGAGATGGGGTGACTGCAACCAAGAGGGAGAAAGTGGTGGATGGTATTTCTGGGGAAGAGGTTTCTCTGACCTATCTGCAAGAAATTACATTTTAGAGCCTTTTAATACTTTCTGTGATTTTACTTACAGCCATGTTATCCACTACATTTTTATTATTTTCTGTAAATTCTAAAACTGGAGAGTTGAAAATAAATGTAACTGTGAAACTCTTCTGTTTATAGGCAGAATATCTCTTCAAGAACAGTCCAGATATTGAATGAGAGAAACATTAAATAATTATGGCTGTCAAAACGGTGAAGTAGAAAGGGAGAACATTCCTAATGCATTTTAAATAAAAATACTTAGTTTATGAAATTATTTTTGTTTAGGCTTATTATGTAATCTCCATGTTTATTTCTCATACTTTATTACTATGTTGTATTGAATTTTTAATATTCCTTCTACAAAAGTACCATTTAATGCACATTTTGATTAATACATTTATGCATCTGTATTTTGTATGTGTTTGAAACTGTGAACCATAAGAATCTGTTCTCTCTCTAAAATTTTCTTCCTGGATTTTTTTCAGTTACACATTCTGTTTAAGCAATAAATAGAATCAAATTGTTCTGATCCACAGTGGATGGAAAACTTTTCTTAAAAAAAAAAAAAAAAAAGGTGTGAAAATGGGAATAAAGAGAAGCAGCAAGCTCTCTTATTTCCTCACCCAGCTACCAAAAGGCAAAAAGTCACACAACAGTCTTGTGCTGCACTGAAGACTGACTGGTAGACAGTTTCCCAGCATAGGTATGTCATAAAACCTGTTTTTTTTTTCTTTGGTATCAAACAAATGAGTGTAGTCATTATTTAAGTCTCTTCATTCAATATTTAACATGTTTTTTATAGATTCTTAAAGAATTTAGGCTTTCCAGGATATGCCTGTCATTCCCTTTTTATTGACTTCACATACCTTTCAGAGAAACTATCCATATCTATGCTGACTGAGCCGAAACTGGTATTTGGTGTACAACAAAGACAGGATTTTGTTGAAACAGAAAGCAAGGACTGTTTGTGAGTAGGGGGGGGGAAAGAGGAAGAACTGAAAGGATGGTGATTCAGAAACATTTTACATTTATCTAATACTTTCAGTATTAGAATTTTAGATGTACTAATGCCCAACATGCTTATTCAGATAATTGGCGGTATGGGTGGACAAGAAGCTCAACATGAGCCAGGAATGTGCGCTTGCAGCTTGCAGCCCAGAAGGCAAATAACTGTATCCTGAGAAGTGTGGTCAGCAAGTTGAGGGAGATAATTCTCCCCCTGTACTCTACTGTTGTAAGGCCCCACCTGGAGTATTGTGTCCAGTTCTGGAGCCCCCAACATAAGAGGGATGTGGACTTACTGGAGCAAGTCCAGAGGAGTCCACAAGGATGATCCAAGGGCCGGAGCACTTCTGCTGTGAGGACAGGCTGAGAGAGCTGGG
>NW_010332779.1:0-1540 GCF_000700745.2 Antrostomus carolinensis | reverse complement strand
AGGTGTCCCTGCTGATGGCAGGGGTGTTGGAACTAGATGATCTTTATGGTCCCTTCCAGCCCAAACCATTCTATGATTCTATGATATGTTAATGTTTTTACAGAGAAACAGTCCTCTCTCATCTATGTTCACACAGTCACACAGCCAAGTCAGTGATGACAGCCAGGAGCAAGAGTTCAGAACTGTCATCTACTCTAAAGAAACAGATTTTTTTGGGATCTAAATTTCCTATATGCTACCAGTCCAAGTCACCATTTATCATGTGAGGGAGTTGAAGATAATTGATAATTCTAGAAGATGAAATAATTGATAATTCTAGAGAAATTTTGAGAGTCCTATTTTTCAGAGTAAAGATGAAAATGTTGCAAGTACTCTTATAAAATAATCAAGATTTGATTATATAGAAGAGTTGGGTTTCATTAAAGAGAAAACTGTAAAGCATAAGTTAGGATTGTTAGCTTTGAACTATGTAACCATAGAAACTACAGTCTCTAAGAAGAAACTATGATGTCCCAGGCCTGTTCTAATCATTAACTTAAGTACTGAAGTTAAGGACAATGTATCTTAGTTATAGTGTTTCAAAAATCGAAATTTATTACCTTAATGCTCATAGAAGCATTAAGATTCTTTGTTTTACTGATCACTGACATGTGACAAGAGAATGTGCTGAGCTAACTCCTTAGGACAAGGTAGAGAGAAGTGTTGGAAACAGGCTGAGCATGAGCAAAAGAAAAGTTCGACAAAAGGACACAGCGATGAAGACTATGGAGGACCTCAGAAGACCTTGGCCACCACCACAGAGAGAAAGCGAGCAGGCGAAAAGGACATTTACATATATTAATGAGTTCCTGGAAATGTCATGAATATGTTAATGATTTATTGGAAAAGTAATGAATATGCATATTTTGATAGTATAAAGCTTTTATAAAGAGATGAGTCGGTAAGCACGATAGGTGGAGCGATCCCCTGTGCATCCTGCACCGCAGTGAAGAAGCACCTTCTTCTGAAGACTAGATTGGTGTTAAGAAGCTCATTCCTGATTTCGGTGACAAAAATAAGACACTAAAAAAAGGAGATAAACCAGGTTTTTCTGTGTAGAGTTGCTGTCATACATTTACTTTTTTAAGAAGAAAGTTTTGAGCTATTTTTTTTTTTTCTGAAAATTATGCAGTCGCTGTCATACATTTACTTTTTTAAGAAGAAAGTTTTGAGCTATTTTTTTTTTTCTGAAAATTATGCAGTCTATTACAGGCAGAGGTTTCAAAAACAATTAGAAAAGCATTTCTTTGTGCAGGGCATAAAAACCAAGTCCGATGTAGGCAAGAGAAGACAGGCTGAGAGCAGCTTTGAACTGAAACCCTTCGTTTTTCGGAGGAGCAGAGAACGGGACGCAGGCGGGTCGCGCTCCCTCCGTGTGAGCCGGTGACGAGCCCCTCCGCGCCTTCCCCTCCCCGGGGCTGTTGGTGGGGGACGGGCCGCCCTCCACCCTTTAAGCGGAGCGGAGGGCAGGGCAGCGTCTCCCCCCGCGTAGCCAGGCAGC
>NW_010332778.1:0-2151 GCF_000700745.2 Antrostomus carolinensis | reverse complement strand
AGTGGAAGGTGTCCCTGCTGCTGGCAGGGGGGTTGGGACTGGATGAGCTTGAAGGGCCCTTCCCACCCAAACCAGTCTGGGATTCTGTGATTCTATGAGTGGAGAGACAGGGAGATGGATGGGTGGAAGGATGGATGGAAGGAAGAATGGATGGGTGGATGGACAGATGGGTGGACAGATGGGTGGATGGATGGACGGGTGAGTAGGTGGGTGGATGGATAGGTGAATGGGTGGATGGATGGGTAGACATATGGGGGGATGGACAGATGGATGGATGGATGGATGGATGGATGGATGGGAGGGATGGGTGGATGGATGGACAGATGGATGGATGGATGGACAGATGGATGGATGGACAGATGGATGGGAGGATGGATGGATGGATGGGTGGATGGACAGATGGATGGATGGATGGATGGATGGATGGATGGATGGATGAATGGATGGATGGATGGATGGCAGGCTAAGTTGACAAGCTGGCTGCCCCACCACCTCCCCTGATGAAGGTTCAGCAAGGTCAGCCCCTTTTCCTGGTGCAGGACCCAGGTGGGACAGGGACAACCTGGGCACTGCAGGTCCCAGGACTCCCTCCATCTCCTCATGCCCAAGCTCAACCCACCCTTGAGGACCCACTATCCATGTCCCACCCCTCTGCTCTGCTCCATCTCCCCCTGCCCTGCCCAGGAGATGTCCCAGGGCAGGACGAGCCCCTTCCCGCTGCCCTCACCCCCCGTGGGGTGGGGACAGGTGTGTCCCCAGCAGCGCCGTGTCCCTCGGTGCCAGCGCCGTGTTTGCTCCGGGCAGCAGGTGCTGCCTTTCCCAGCTGTTCCCTGCCCACTGTGTTTGCTCAACTTGAGAAGATGGGACATCTCCCAGGCAGGGACATCACCAGGGTCACCATCCCTGCTCTGGGGGACAACTCAGGTCCCCAGGCTCAGGCCTGGCACTGGTTAACTGGTAGGACTGGGTACACTCTAGGTTCTTCTTGGCTGTGGGCACCAGAGCTTGGTACTGCTCATGTCCTGTTGGTACCTCGGTCAAGATGACATCACCCAGGGGACACATCAGGAGATGGGTGCCCATTAAACACTGAGCAGGGTACTGGTCCTTACTGGGAGCACTGGAGTGAGGGGCTGCAGGGCTGGCATGAGGAGGAGGAGGAGAAGGATGGTTCCCCAGGGCACACTGCACCTCAGGAGATGCCCACCCCTCACCTCCATCTCTGTGGGACCCCAAGAGTTTCACCGTGAGGACCAGGAGAAGGGGATGCCCAGGAGAGGCACCCTGGGGTGGGGAGGGGGGGGGGTCAGGAGTGGGTGCTTGGGGATGTGGGGTGTTTTGGGTGCTAAAGGACTTTGGGAGTGTCCTGAAGGCCACTTCAGGATACTCAGGAGCTGCTCAGGAGTGTTAAAGGACTCCTAAGCAGATCCTCATCATAGGGTCTTCTCAGGAAGGGTGGTCTCCATGAGGTTGGCCAACATCTCCAGAGGATGAGGCTTTTCCTCCACCAAAGCATCCTTGGGGCAATCCGAATTGTGGGTGTCTACAGGTGCAGTTGGATTGTTCGTGTAGACACAGTGCTGAGGGACATGGGTTATGGGGGACTTGTCAGTGTTGGGTTCATGGTTGGACTTGATGATCTTCAAGATCTTTTCCAATTGAGGCCATTCTGGGATTCCCAAAGTGTGAGGGAAGGTGGTGGCTGCTGTTGAACCCACCAGGAGGTGGGGTGGGAAGGGAAGCAGCTCTCTGTAGCTTGTGGAGTTTCATGGTTGTGTGAAACCAGACTTGGAAGGACAAGAGATGTCTTCACCCAAACTGGGGCAGAAGCTGGGGCTGTTCCCAAGTGTTGGAGACCCCCAGACTTGGTAGAACCACCATCATATGGGATGTCTGAAGGTTCCTCACCATCCCTCATCGCTCCTGCAGCTTCACAGTGAGAGCTGCAGCAGGTCAGAGACCACGGTGAAGGGCTCCAGCATCCCTAGGGTGGGGGGGCCAGGCTGCTGCAATGGCAAGAGCCAGCACCACTGGGTGAGGGGGGGGACACACACAAGCCATGTGGTTGAAGGACCCCCCTGTCCTAGGTCCCTCCAACCCCAACCACCCTGACTCCCTGCACCCCTCATCCTAATTCCCTGCACCCCAACC
>NW_010332777.1:766-984 GCF_000700745.2 Antrostomus carolinensis | reverse complement strand
GCAAAGCCCCCCCAGCTGGGGGGAGCCACTTAGGGAAGCACCTCGGCTGGGTCTCCATGTCAAACACCTCTCGCCAGGTCCCTCAGGCATCTCCCACCCCAGACCTGGACCTCCCACCCACAGCCTTACCTCCGAGCCCCACGGAGCCCCCCAGAGCCCTCGTTCCTGGGTTGCAAACCACAGCACAGACAGCAGCAAAGTTGCCTGAAATTTCCCCA
>NW_010332777.1:0-633 GCF_000700745.2 Antrostomus carolinensis | reverse complement strand
ATGGGCACTCCTTCACTCAGGGACGTGGCGTGACAAACGCTTGGGTCTTGCCAAATTCCATGGGGGTGTGAGCCATCAGCACCCTCCCTGCCACCATCGGTGGGGGACAGACCTGTCACCAGCCTGGCACCGCGGCTGAGCAACGGCACGGGAGGAAAAACAGGGGCAGGGGGAAATGGTGACGGGAGCAGATGGTGTCCCAGCACCAGCCAAGAGCTGCCAGCGAGGGTGTATGTACCACCACGGCACCCCATGGCCCCACCACGGCACCCAAGGCACCCCATGGCACCTCGTGGCACCCCATGGCACCCCATGGTACCCCAATGGCACCCCACGGCCAGTGACGTGGGAAAATCGAGGGCAGAAGCAAGTTTGGAGGGGAAATAACTCAGTGGGAGGGACAGGCAGCCCTGCCACACTGCTGATGGCAGGGACAGGCTGGCATCCCTGCTCTGTCACCCACCCACCGGGTGACCTTGGGCCAAGCAGTTGGCAGTGCCATGTCACGGTCCCCTGCCCACAGAACATCCCCATGGGGTCGTGGGGACGGGGTGACAGGGCACTGGGGTGACAGGGGACTGAGCTGCTCCAGGACCACAGCAGGAGGGAGCACTCAGCCGCGGGGCACATGGA
>NW_010332776.1:2235-2571 GCF_000700745.2 Antrostomus carolinensis | reverse complement strand
TCTGCAGCCGCTGTCGCCGTGCCCTTCGCCCGCGCCTTAAACCCGGTGAACACCGGGCAGATGGGCACGTGCTTCAGCCAGCGGCTCCTCCTCACCGCGCCCATCCCGAAGGGGAAGTCGTAGCTCCTCAGGCTGGCTCTCGCCGCTCTGCAGCCGCTGTCGCCGTGCCCTTCGCCCGCGCCTTAAACCCGGTGAACACCGGGCAGATGGGCACGTGCTTCAGCCAGCGGCTCCTCCTCACCGCGCCCATCCCGAAGGGGAAGTCGTAGCTCCTCAGGCTGGCTCTCGCCGCGCTGTCCGAGTGCGCTCCCGCCTTCCACTGCCCCCGCCCTCGCC
>NW_010332776.1:1793-2061 GCF_000700745.2 Antrostomus carolinensis | reverse complement strand
GGGATGGTGTTGTCCAGGATGAAGGCGATGGTCCCCCCAACGAACATCTCCGTCGTTAACAGCACCGTCAGTATCTGGTCCAGCTCTGGGACACCTGGGAGAGCACAGAGACTGAGCTGGGCATGCTGCAGATGAGCCCAATTTGCCTAATTAATTGGTGCTTACCCAAGGGAACAAGCATCTGTGAGATCTGCCCTCCTCTCTCCCTTGACACCCGAAACCGGGGCTTTTCATGGCGGGGGGGGAGGAGCATGGATTTGCTTTGGGT
>NW_010332776.1:515-1356 GCF_000700745.2 Antrostomus carolinensis | reverse complement strand
CCCGCCGAGGATGGGGTCGGGCAGGGAGGCAAACAGCGCCGTGAACTTGCCGATGGTCCCCAACACCAGCATGATGCCAGCCCCGTACTGTATCACCCTCCTGCTCCCCACCTGCATGGTGAGACCGGCCCCTCGACCGAACTGAGACCCCTCCCCAGCCCCGGTACCTTTGTGATGCCCAGAACGCCAATGTTGGGGCTGGAGGAGGTGGAGCCGTTGCCGGTTCCCAGCAGCCCCGCGATGATGCAGGAGATGCCTTCAGTGAAAATGCCCCTGGGGAAGATCATCAACGGGCTGGTCCCCACCACTGCTCTCCTGCAGCATCCCTTCCCCGTGCCCAGGGCTGCCACGGCATGGGCAGGGCACTTTTTTTTTTCCTGTATAGGCGGAGCGGGGGGAGGGTGGGTGCCCCCGCCAGCCGGGCACAAGAGTAGTAGTCCCCGATAGACTCGATGATGCCCGCCAGCGTGGCACTGAACATGCCCAGCACGGCTGCTGAGGTCACCGTGGGCAGACCCCACTGACCTGCCCAGGGGCAGAGCCGGGTGTCAGGGTAGGGGGGCACTCTGAGACCCAGCCCTCCTGGTCCTCACCAGAGCTGCTTTAGGGCGCCCCTGGGTGCTCCCCAGAGCCGGTGACACTGGGCTGGGTCCTCACATCCCCCGGGGTGAAAGGGTGTGGGAGGGTCTGGTGTGCCGCAGGGCTGCCTGGCACTCACAGGGGTAAGGGACCCGAAACCAGGGTGCCACAGACAGGATCTCCCCCCGGGCGTCTGTCCTGGCCTTGTAGCCGTACGCCTCGGGCTGGCTGGGGAAGACACCGGTGCCCGTCAGCACGTAGC
>NW_010332776.1:0-215 GCF_000700745.2 Antrostomus carolinensis | reverse complement strand
TCGGGCCCCAGGGGGGTCCCCCCAAAACTCTCATCCCCCCACCCCTGTCCCTGTGCCGTACAGTGTAGCGATGCCCCAGTGGGAGCCGGCCCGTTCACCAGCCGCCTGGAAGACGGAGAGTCCAATGAGGGAGATGGTGGGGGTGACGGTCAGTGGCCCGATGTAGCTGAGCAGCGCCCCAGGGAGTCCCAGTAGCCCGATGGCCACCTCCACCA
>NW_010332775.1:0-6484 GCF_000700745.2 Antrostomus carolinensis | reverse complement strand
CCCACCCCCCCGGGTTAATGGCCTGGAGGGAACGGCCTTGATACCCCTGGGAAGTGGCTCTGTGCATGGATGGGCTGGAAACGAAAGTGAAAAGTAAGCTCTTGGGCTGGGGATCCGGCCTGCCCGCCCGCTCGCCCCTGCAGAACGGGGTCGCGTTCCCATGGACTCCCGCGGCTGAGTCCTAGTAGTCTCCCAAAAAAAGCATAAATACACTCTGCTCCTTCGGAGTGGCCCAGGGAGAGCTGCAAGCCATGAATCAGATCGAACTGGTTTGCTGTGTTGCAGTACCCAAGTAGCACTGAGCTGTCAGGGCATATCCGTAACTTAACCCCATTGTTATTGTCCTTGATAACAAGAACAACAGACTCAAATAATTTGGGAAGTAAAATGGACTTTTACAAGCCTGCAGTGTTTTCACAATTTTGTGATGGCCAATTTCAGCTTTCATCAGCTCAGGCAGGAACCAGAAGCACTGCAAATAGCTGTAACAGGTTCATCTCAGCTGCTGTGAGTAATATTGCCCAAATATTGTCAAAATATGTGACCTGAAATTAGGAGAAACAGCATCTCTGCAGAATCCTATTTCTCCCTTTCAACAGTTGGAAAACTGCCACTTTGAGATATCTGAAGTTAAGCTTCTGATGCATCCTCTGAAAGAGCATACTCTACAAGCGAGTGCACTCTACAAGAAATTCCTCAGAAACTTGATGTCTTCCTCTGGTCAGCTCAAACATGCTGCACAAATATTTTTTGCTTCATGGATCTGCAGGGAGAGGGTAGGTGATATACGTTAGCTAGAGATCAGCTATACTAGTTGGAAACTGCCCATGCTAAGGAAGCTGGTAGAAGGTTGGGCCAGAGCAGGAACTGGGAACACAGCCTTGGAGGCTCCTCGATACAGTCACAGAATCACAGAATGGTAGGGGTTGGAAGGGACCTCAGGAGATCATCTAGTCCAACCCCCTGCCAAACCAGGTTCACCTACAGCAAGTTGCACAGGACTGCAGCCAGGGGGGTTTTGAACATCTCTAGAGAAAGAGACTCCACAACCTCTCTGGGCAGCCTGTTCCAGTGCTCTGGCACCCTCACAGTAAAGAAGTTTTTCCACAGTAAAGAATGGCAGCACAGCCTTCAGCACAGTCTCAGGTACCAAAACTGGCTTTTTTTAAGGCAAAGCATGCCCTTTTTCATACCTGAGAACTCATGTGTCGTTCCACAGCACTCAAACACATGGCTATGGCGGGTGCGTATGGATGCCAGAACACACAGGATAAAACATGGTTCATTAGACAAGAAGTCAATAGGTGGGAATTTTAAGAACATAATAATATGCACTACTGAGTCAGATGAGTGCTCTTCTCACCCAATATTTTGTCTGGCGGAATGACATGCTGTGCATAACCCTGGCTTATGCATGGTCCTTTCTTCTAGTCCTTGTGTTCCTCCAGCATCCACAGTCACCAAATTAGGAATGCTAGACAGCATATCCTCATCTCTTCCTTGTAGCACCTACTTATGGACCCTTGCTCATATAGCTATCTAAATCCCTTTTTGACGTCGTGGTACAGTCTACCTTCGCAAACCCTCAAATTCCAGCAATGCACAGCCTGTTGTGTAAAACAGATTTTCTTCCATAAGTTTTAAACTCACACTCTACCTGTTTCAACAAGTGCTTCTTCTAAAAATATTACTGACTGGTGAATAACACTTCAACATTCAGCTTATTTATCACCTTCCTGGTTTTGTAAACCTCACTCAGCTTTACCATGTCAGAAATGGCCTCAAGTTGCACCAAGGGAGGTTCAGATTGGATATCAGAAAAAAATTATTCACTGAAAGGGTTATCAGGCACTGGAACATGCTACCTAGGGAAGTGGTTGAGTCACCATCCCTGGAGGTATTTAAAAAACAGGTAGGTGTGGTGCTCAGAGATAGGGTTTAGCAATGGACAGGTATGGTTGGACTCAATGATCTCAAAGGTCTTTTCCAACTAAACAGTTCCATGATTCTGTGAAATGAGAGCCTCCATCTCTTGTAAGGAAGGTGCTTCATCCCCTTGACAATTTAGATGCAGGGGTAACTTTTTTAATGCCATGAGGTCCTGCTGAGACATGGAGAACTGAATTGTGCCACTAGTCAAGGTATGGCTACATATGCTGAGGTTTCACAGAGCAGCAAAGTAATGCCATCTGCCTTGTTCTCAATGCCTTCCAGGGTGATACTAATCTTTTTGTTGACTTTTTTTTGCTGCTGCCTCCCACAGAGCCATTGATTTCAGAGGGGCAGCAACAGTGACTCTGAGATCTCTTTCCTGAGATGTAAGTGCCACTACTGAGTTCAACATTAGGTATACAAGGTTTCAATTATTCTTTCCTACGTGCATTGCCTTACCTTTACCTATACTGAAGCTTATCTGCCACTTTTCCGTTCACTCATTGTTTTGAGGGCAAATTGACTTGGAGCCAAGTTTTGCTTCAAAAGTGCTTGAAAAGTTGGCCATGTTCCTCACTGACCTGTCTGGCCCCTTGCTCCTTTGTTTTTCTGTTTTCCTGATGCCACTGTTGCCTTTCCCCTCCCTGCTGCCTAAATAGAAAGGACTTACTTTCGTTTTTCTTTTCCCCCCTCACACTGCCTTTATATAACCTTGTTTACAAGCATTCCTGAGCCAGATTGGAGCTTCTTTCCTCATGGCTTATGAAATCATTTGTAATAGGTGTGTGATGTAACTTAAGTAAATAATATGTCATTGTTTTAAAGTTTTGCTTTCTTAGCAACTAGGGAGCACAACAGCATTATGAATATTTATCCAGTTGGATTCTTCCATGCTAGTTGTGTACCTATGTACCATCCAGTGCACCATCACTACTATTATTCAATCCTTTTTGAAAAATTTATGTTGAAAAGGTTTTTTGCTGCAGATTTGCAGAACTGAAACATTTTGCTTACTGGGACTCCATTGTCCCACTGTAGGATGACTTCTATAGGAAGGAAAGGGAAGGAATCAGACCCCCTATTGCTTTCAAAGAACATAATACTTTTCTGAGTCTCTTCTAGAAAGCTCCAGGACAGAAAATCTCATTACAGTTCTTGCTTGAAACACTTTTTGTAGATTCAAAACTAGTGCCTAAAAATGCACATTTGTGTTTTCTTGTAGGTCTCACCATAGAGCATGTTAGCTAGAATAGTTTGGGAAGCAAAAATGTGAGTGTCTTTCTTGTTGCTGCTAGGACTTGTACATCTCTAGGGGGTACATCCCAGTCTGGGTTTACTTTTTGGGGCTTTACTGTAATGCAGAGAGTGTCACCTGAAAACATACTTGGCTGAGGCAAAAAATAAAGCTTTTATAATTGCCATTTTCTAAGAAAGGATAGATACAAGTACAGAGAACAGGAAGTCTTGAGTAAGCTTGAGTGTTAGGTTCTCTGAATGTTTTGTTTCTTAAAACAGAGCTCTTCCCTGTCAAAGAAAAACAGTTAAAAAATTGTAAAGTTTAAGTTTACTGAGTCCTCAACCAACATTCTTCTGACATGCTCTTGGAGTGTTTGTATATCAGATGTAGGTCTTGTGTTGAGAGAAACTGGTAATCATTGAGGATTTTTTACTGATTTTGAAAATGAACTATTTTGAACTGAAGTTTCCTGTCCAGCTGTGCACTAGGCAACGAGCTCAGGACTGAGATGCAATAGGTCTAAGTCACTCTGCCAGCCTCAGTGGATCTTCTGTTTGGATTCCCAAACTTTCAGAGATCAGGGAACTTTCTGAGACAAGGTGAGCTAAGTGATAATTTGTCACCTGCAATAAGATCTCTATGCAAAGCTGAGTGCAGAGATTGAGCTTGGTGGCATACATAAATTTGTATCTATATACACACACATGTCACAACACAGTATTTCTTGAGGTACACAATTTGAAGTGTTGTGATTGTCTGTAAGATCTTGCGCTTACCACAAGTATTCTTAGTAAATGTACTCCCTGTATCTGCATTGGCTCAACTTGACATGAACAAAAGATAGGAATGAGGTGGGAAAGGAATTTGAATTGGGGACAGAGAAGATATGAAATGGGATAGTGTTCCTAACTTGAAGCAGAAAGGATGTATGGAGTGAAGGGGAAACGGAGCATACCAGACTTCTCCAAATTAACTGAAACACTGAAACAACTAAGGAGCAACGTCAATGTCAGGTTTCAGTCTAAACTTGCATTGTCTTGTCTTCTTCCTTTCCCAATTGCATTTTCAAGTTTGTGATCAACAAACCTTTTACTAAAAAATCCTGCTTTCATCCTTAAGCTTGTGTCTTACATAAACCTCAAGGAACTGGAAGAGCACATGGATAATTCCTCCCGTGGTAACTCGCTGAAATAGTCTCTGAGAGAATTCTGGAAAGCCTCAGGAACTGAGATGTTTCTCATCACGCTGCAGCAATGCATTTGTGAGTGGCATTACCAGGGCTAGACACAGCAAGAAGCCTCCCATCCTGCCCTACTGGGATGAATCAGTTGCAGCAAGAAACAGCTGATGGAGATAATAAATACTGGCTGAAGGGGAAATCCTGAAGCCCCATTGTTCACTGATCCAGCCATTACTGAGCCAGTAGATCATCTCCAGGAAAGTGAAGGAAAGGTGATGAGAATTTAAGGATAGCAAATGACACTACAAATTAACATAAAAGAAATACTTGTTATTCACAAGCAGTGTGAGAAATTATAATGTCTTGGCAGCTAGGGGGGCTCAGCTCCTGCAATGTAAGGATGACATGGCAGGAACCAAGAAAGACATCTGTGGCTAGAGATACAGATGTGCTGCTGAGTAACTGCCTAGCATCTTATTATAAGAAGGGGGGCAAAAACAATAAAAAGGGGGTGGGAAATTAAAATAGAGCGGCAGGAAATTTAAACTATGTGGGACTTCATAGGCGTATTGGATAGGCTGCAAACCTTAAAGTACCTCACCAATAGGGAAATAACGGAGGGATTTTGCAGCTGGGAATAGGTTATAAAAATTTGTGTGTTGCTCTGGCCGTGTGTGCCTACTAGTTAGGATACCCACTCTTGCAAGAACGTAATAAAAGTGCTTCACTGAAGAGTCTGGCCGGAGTCCTTTAAAGTGACCGATGGCTTGTTTCTCACAGCAGGTTTTGTTTCCCATTAAAATTTGCAAACAGGATAGAGCTAGTTCTCCTACTCCTTTTTCGAGGCAGGGGAGCAGGGGAAAGTCCACATGAACATGAAACATTCATGTTCATGTTAAACGTTCATGTTCAAACGTTCCTGCTACGTTAGCAGTTCTGTCAGGTCAATGGAAGTGGGTGAAGCTCCAATTAAGCTTGCCGTAGTCAACATGCAGTCAGTACGCATTGAGAGTGGACTATGGCTGTGTACCTTGGCAGCAGTGGTGATACTAAAACTGTCCATGCAAGAATGAGGACAGACTGACTGAAGCCAGCGTGAGGCTGAAAAGCTGTGGAGGACCTCCTGGTGGATTTAGACACACTGAAGTGCTGCAGACAGCAACTGGTGTTGTGATGGAGATGCTCCTCTCCAGCAATAGCTGTTGTGCCACTGAGGACTATGGAAATTGTCAGATTGGTCCCAGTCTCTCCTAGTGTTATCATGAGAGGACAACGCTCTGAGGGAGTTGAGGGAGCTGGGCTTGTTTAGCTTGGAGAAGAGAGGGCTCCAGGGAGACCTCATAGCAGCCTTCCAGTACTTGAAGGGAGCTTATAAACAGGAGGGAGCGCAGCTTTTTACATGGGCAGATAGTGATAGGACAAGGGGAGATGGTTTTAAACTAAGAGAAGGGAGATTTAGGTTAGATATTAGGAGGAAATTTTTCACCCAGAGGGTGGTGAGGCACTGGAACAGGTTGCCCAGAGAAGCTGTGGATGCCCCATCCCTGAAGGCATTCCAGGCCAGGTTGGATGGGGCCCTGAGCAGCCTGATCTAGTGGTTGGCAACCCTGTCCACAGCAGGTGGGTTGGAACTAGATGATCTTTAAGGTCCTTTCCAACCCAAACCTTTCTATGATTCTATGGTCTGCCCCAGCAATGTGCCACCGCAGGCAGCTGCCAACTTTTCCTGCTGTTAAGGCTAACCCTATATTCAACTTGGTGCAGCAGCTTTGCTTCAGGTGCTTTAAGCAGTATTGGAGGCCAAGAATCAAAGAACCTTAATGTATTTTCTTTTAAGGAATCTGAAGCCATTGGGCTCTGTAACCTGGAGTGCTCTGCAATGCAAACTTACGAGAGCTCATGGTTGTCTCTGAGGATGCAGTGCAGTTACAGAAGCTCAGCTTTTCCCCTGCTTCACCAGTGACACCCTTTTTGAATAGAACTGAAGCCACTGAGCCCACACCCATCAAAAGGGGTCCTCAGGTGCTGGACGTGCTCCAACCTAGAGGTGCTCAAACCAGGCACCAGCCCAGGGCAACCGGCGGTTTTCCTGATGGCTCCTCAGCGCCAAGAAGGTGGTCGGGGAGTGGGGTGGG
>NW_010332774.1:0-514 GCF_000700745.2 Antrostomus carolinensis | reverse complement strand
CTATTCAACCCCCAAAAAACTTATTCCCTGAGTCACACTGTGGCTCCTCAAAGTCCAGCCATACATACTGCAGCTACTCAGACCCAGGTGACAGACCCCCTCCCCCTGCAACTTGAACCATAGCTACTCAAATCCCATTGACAAATATTGCATCTACTCAGACCCTAGTGGAGAGCTCCAATCTTTGCAACTCCAGCTACTCAGACCATGATGACAAGCAAATCAACTACTGAAACCCTGAGGGAAAATGATGAATCTGAGCAAGAATGCCAACTGGTGCAAATAATAATTGTCCCTATACAGAAAAAAAAGAGAAGTATAAAAGGAATACAATTTACTCTTCAGCACATGAGGACAAACCAGGCATATCACAAGAACAGGAGAAAGAGATAAAACCCGAGGTAGTCCCCTATCTTTATGCATGAATGAGTCATGAGATACACTAAAAGATTACAGCTACCATGTCTGTGAGTGAATTATTATTTGGTTGCTCTGGGACAAGAGAGCCAGTAGC
>NW_010332773.1:0-9784 GCF_000700745.2 Antrostomus carolinensis | reverse complement strand
TTTTTATTTATTATTATTATTATATTTTATTTAGCCATCTCTGTAGAAACACAGTTTGGGAGCCAGATCCTTTAAATAACACCCAGTCTGAATGCCTGTCTGGCTCCCACCTTACAGATAGTGCTATAAACTATAAGGCAGGAGGAAAATTGGGACCTGAACCCCTTTGATATCATGTGGGTAGAAGTGAAACTCATCCCGTACCTTGTCTGAAGGTGCTCAGACACAGCAGGAGGTCTATAGAGGAGAAAGCTAAAGGGTAGTGAAGATCTGGGTGTTTCTGAGCCCTCCTCTTGCTGCTTTTAAGGACGTGAGGGGAGAGATACACAGTGAAATCTGTTTAGCCCAAGCTTTGCGTGATCAAAGGGATCACAACTCCCAGTCCGAGGCGTTCGTGGGTGCATCTTCTGTCAACCAGAAATAGCAGCAGCTACAGTGTAGATGTATTTCAAGCAAAAGATATATTTCAGGCAAACCTACTGCATCCTTGAGAGAGATCCTAATTCATCCAAAGTCAACATTTTTAACCTTAACTTGATTTATTTGATGAATTTTACCTGGATTTTTAAATTTTATTATCTATATTTTTTTTTTTTTTTACTTAAAGAGTATCTAAAGGGCAGGTGACAGGTTTCTTGGTGTGACTTTAAGCTCACTTCTACATCTGGAAATTTTCAAAGATATTATTCCAGCACCTGGAATTATTATTATTATTATTATTAACCACAGCTGTGGTTATTTGTGGTTGTAAGTGAGACCCTGCAAGGATTTAATTGCCTCACAGGAGCCTTTTGGGACTTGGATATCTCATTGCAACACGTTCTGCTTGGACAGGCAAAAATCTACCTGCAATTCTCCAGGGTGAAGGGCTGCAGATATTGCAGGTTTGGTGGTGTTTGGCCGCGTTTGTGACTCAGCATGTTGAAACAAGCAGCCGTGGGGGTGCAGAGAGACGCGGGAGGCTGGAGGGAGCCCATGGTTGGGGTCTGTGGGGTTTTCTGGAGGCTGCTGGGGCATTAAGCCCCCATGGAGGGTCCCTCCCTGTGCCTTTTACAGAGGGTTCTGGCTTCAGATGCTGCTTTGCACCAGGGGAACCCCCAATTTCCTCACCATGGGAGGGCAAGAGCCCTTCAGCAACCTGGTCTAGTGGAAGGTGTCCCTGCTGCTGGCAGGGGGGTTGGAACTGGATGATCTTGAAGGTCCCTCCCAACCCAAACCAGTCTGGGATTCTGTGATTCTATGAAATATCAATTTGGAAAAGTGACAAGGGTTATCTTCCAATTTCAAAATCCTGTGGAAGCAGCAGCAACACTTGGGCTGTATTTTGCGGAGGGTTTGACCCTATGGATGGGGAAGGGATTTGATCTGGGCAGCAAAGTGCAAGCTGAGCTCCAGTCCCACCACTGGATCTCATGGCAGAGGCAACACCTTGAGGCTCTTTCCAGCCCAGGGGAAGAGCAGTTTTGGGCTTTCAGGAGTGTGTCCCAGGCTCTGGTTTCTGGCAGTGTCTGTGGTGAGCCCCAGCATGAGCACAGGCACTGGGGAACAGTCCCCACCACTCTGGGGTGACTGGAGAGGTCCCTCCTCCATCGCAGGGACAGTGCTGATTCAGTGCCACTTTTAAGGCTTTATTTTTTCTTTTTTTCCTGGTGAGTTATTTTAGGACATCTCCTTTCTCCCAGCCCAAGCAGCCGTGCACTCAGCATGCTCCATTCTCCCTCCCTCCCGTAATTAACAACAAAACCTCCGGCGAGGCTTAGCGCTGGTGTTAACCAGAGCACAGCACAGGCACCGGCCCTGCTAAGAGGATTAATCACTTTCTGTTTCACTGACTTCCAGTTCCAAGGGGAAAACCAGTGGTAGGAGGTCATTGCTGAAGCTTGGGCTGTGGTACAAACCTTGGGGACATAAACACCCATGGCAGTGATGTGCTACACTGTCCTACCCTTCCTATAGCCTGGCTTGGTCTTGGGAGTTAACTTCAGGTTTTCTTCATAGAACTATTGAATGTTGTGAGTTGGACCCACAAGGATGATGGAGTCCAACTCCTGTCCATGCACAGGACAAGCCCAACATTCACACCATGTCCCTGAGGGCCTTGGCCAAATGCTGCTGGAATCTTGTCAGGCTTGGTGCCATCAGCACCTCCCTGGGGAGCCTGTTCCAGTGCTCCACCACCCTCTGCCTCAAGAACCTTTTCCTCATGGCCAACCTCACCCTCCCCTGCCACATCTTCCTGCCATTTCCTCTGCTCCTGGCATTCGTTGGTGGCCAGAGAGAAGAGATCAGCGCCTGCCCCTCCTCTGCCCCTTGGGAGGAAGTTCTAGACCCCCATGAGATCTCCTCTCAGTCTCCTCTTCTCCAGGCTGAACACACCAAGTGACTTCAGCCTCTCCTCGTACCCTTCCCCTCTAAACCCTTCATCATATATTTTCTTCCATATAATGTAGGATCAGGCTGAAAGGTGCTTCTGTGCCTCAGCTCCCTTCTTGCAGAGGAATGCTAATGTTGGTCCTACGCTTCCTTGCAGCACAGTCAGAAATACCCAACCCGCCCACTTTGCAGTTTAGGAATAGCTGCAGATGGAGTTTCTGCCTTGCAAGGTCCTGTAAAATAAACAGAGAAACCTCTCAAGAGCTGGATTAAATCACAGGATCATAGAGTCACAGACTGGTTTGGGTTGGGAGGGACCTTCAAGCTCACCTAGTCCCAACCCCCCTGCCATCAGCAGGGACACCTTCCACTAGACCAGGTTGCTCAAAGCCTCATCCAGCCTGGCCTTCAACACTTCCAGGGAGGAGCAGCCACAGCTTCTCTGGACACACTCCAGCACCTCCATGTCCTTCTTGGAATGAGGGGCCCAAAACTGAACCTAACACTTGAGATGCAGCCTCAGAACCAGACAGGATCTGCTCTCCCATCCCATCTCAGAGCTCACACTAACAGCCTTCAACCCTCCAGAGCTCGAGCCTAAAGACCTGGAAATGATCCCTGTGCACCCATTACCCAACGTTTGAATCCGTACTGTGATGTTCCCTCAGTGATAACGTACATCAGCCTCGTTCTGCCCTGCTGTGTCAAGCCACTGTGTGGTGAACAAGCAGGCAGGAGCTGGTGGTGACATCGCTCTGTGCCTGAAGCTTTGCCTAAGTGGGTTACAGCCCCAGACTAACCAGCAGTTCCTCTCTTTAAATAGTGCATGTGTCAGAAATAGATCTTTCCTCTAGAGTAATAGATCTTTGCAATTTGTTTTCTATTTTTTGCTGGCCTACCCCAGTATTTGGGTGCCGAGTTCAGCAGCGTTCCTCTGCCTAATGAGAGATTTCAGGATCAGCTTTGCACGTTTAAATTTTTAATGGGGAGGAAAAAAAAAAGTGTGTTGCTCTGTCTCTGCAAACAGTGGAGGCCTCTCTGCCATGGCAAGGGCTTTGTCCTGATGCCACATGTAAAGGAGAGGTGGGGAAGGTGACCTGTCTGGGCAGGATGGCCAAGTCACAGGCACCTGGGACACCCCAAAACCCTGCAACCTTCAGCCCCACCCATTAGAATTACCATTCCTTAACCTTATTGAACCCCTTTGGCACGTGATGGGACAGTTAGTGATAGAACAAGGGGTGATGGCTTGAAACTGGCAGAGGGGAGATGGAGCTGAGATGTGAGGAAGAAATTCTTTGGTGTGAGGGTGGTGAGACTCTGGCCCAGGTTGGCCAGAGAAGCTGTGGCTGCTCCTCCCTGGAAGTGTTGAAGGCCAGGTTGGATGAGGCTTTGAGCAACCTGGTCTAGTGGAAGGTGTCCCTGCTGATGGCAGGGGGGTTGGAACTGGATGATCTTGAAGGTCTCTCCCAACCCAAACCAGTCTGTGATTCTATGATTCTAATTGTTTACTTGCTTTGTTGCATCAATTTCCAGCTCGTAGATATTAAATAAGGCTCCTTAGAGGAGAGGAGAATAAATTCTCTCTGAGAGTTATATTCCAGGAGATCCTATGGAGGAAAGCATTAATTCATCAGATGCATTTCTTTAAAACAATTAAAAATAATTTAACTTGACACCAATAGCATTAAACGAGATTAAAAAAAGCTGAAAAAAATGGGTTTGCTATTTAATGAGATTTTGAGATATTGGGTACTTATCCTTTTCACCTTTTCTGGTTGAGATTGCAAACTATCCCTTCCACCACCTGCACCCCATGCATGCTCCCACTTCCATCTTTTCCTAGGGAAGAAGGCTCCTGGGGCAAACCAACTGCCCATCCGTGCTGGGGATTTGCTGCCAGCCATGCTGCAGCTGCAGGAGGTCAACAGCCATCCTCACCAGTTGTCCCAGTTCCAGAGAAGCCTGTCCAGTTGTCATAGAATCACAGAATTTTTAAAGCTGGAAAAGGCCTCCAAGATCATCAAGCCCAACCATCAACCCAACACCACCATGCCCGCTAAACCATCACGCAATAAATTATAGATGATATAAATCAAATTGTAGAACAAGACCCATGGCTCTTGCAGCAGCTCCTGTCTCCAGTGCTGGGTCACACAGGCATGGCACCCACCTCAGCTTGTCCCTCCACATTTCCTTGGGTGCTATAAGCTGTAGGACTCTGCCCATCACTCAGGGCTGGGGAGATGTCATCCTCAGCTGCAGGAACTGGTGACCAACAGAAGAAAAGTCATGAGCTCCACTATGCATGCAGCAAAATCACTACGTGGTCAATGGCCACCTGCTCCCTCGTGGTGTTTTTGGGGCTGGAAAAGCCATGGGACAGGGCTGTTTGCTGGAGTGAAGCTGTGCTCAGAGGCCCCAGCCCCACATGTGAAGGCAATCAGCTGAAAAGAGCAGTGAGTGATGGAACCAAGGCAAGACAAAGCACATAGAGTTGCTTTCAGGCTAATATGTAGATTTATGCAGAAAACAAATATAAAGAGCTGCATCTGTGGCAAACAAAGTATAATTCATGATGGGGGAAGAGGGCTTGTTTCCTCACAGCTACGCTTGCTGTAGTTACATACCTGATTTTCTCTGGGTTTGCATGTCACCTGGGGGTTTGGGGTTTTTGGAAAGTTACATTTCTTATTTTGAATACAGATGAGAACCAAAATGCTTCCTGGTGATGGGTGACCAGATTCCTAGTGTGGTGCAGGAGAAATCTGTGGCCATCGGCTCTTTGGTGCATTTTGCAAAACCAAGTGGGTAAAAAGCAAGTGATCAGCCTTTGGGTGAGAGCAGAGATGTTAGATGTGAGAACAGCTGAGGCTTTCCTGGATTTGCCCTGTGTCATAGAATCCCAGAATGTTTTGGGTTTGGAAGGGACCTTCAAGCTCATCCAGTCCCACCCCCCCTGCCAGCAGCAGGGACACCTTCCACTAGACCAGGTTGCTCAAAGCCTCATCCAGCCTGGCCTTGAACACTTCCAGGGAGGAGCAGCCACAGCTTCTCTGGCCAACCTGGACCAGTGTCTCACCAGCCTCACAGTAGGGTGGTCTCAGCACCAAATGGGTTGGTGGTCTCAGCAATACCCTTCTCAATACAGCACTCATCAGGTGAAGCAGAAAGGAGAGCAAAGGGAGGAACATCCCCACCCCATCCTGCCTCTAGTGAAATAAATACCAGGCAAAGCTGTGGAGGAGAAGGGAGTGCAGGGAGTTCAGCCTCATCCCTGAAATTTAGAAGGAAAAAAACCCAAAACAACACAACAAACTTCAAACCAGTTCATTCTTAGTCTGTTTGTTGAGCTGGTTGGTTAATGCTGCATCGCTGCGTTAAGCAGATCATAAATCATTAGAGGAAAGCAAAGCAGCAGCGTGTCCTCCTGCAAACCTGGGCTGCATCTAAATGTAGACGGGCTCAGTAAAAGTGCAGAGACAAAGAAATAACAAAAGATAATTGCCCTTGACTGGAAACTGGGAATCAGCACCAGTTGGAGGCTCAAAATGAAATGGTAATCGAGCAGATTGATGGAACCTGATCCCACTCTTTGACCCCACCCTTTGAAGGGCACCTGCAGCCATATCTCTTTCAGCAGCAATTGCACCTTCCCCTCTCCTAGTGCCTCAGTTCCCTCTGTGTCCCAGGCTCTGGTTGCTTTAGGTTGAGCCTATTTCTATGTAACCTGAACGCTGAGCTGAGCGGGGAGAGGATAGTAAGAATTCTCAGCAAACATTATGCTTGAGAAGATTGCATGACTGTGCAAGGTACAGCCTAACTTTTTATTTTCCAAATCATTTTCCGTGACTCTTGTTTAATAGGTTTGGGCAGGAAATGATTCACTGTAAGATATTTATGGTCCTAGAAAAAAAATTCTCAGTCCTAAAGCAGGCAGTGGGCTGGATCACCTGGAGGAAAAGCAAATGAGGTTGTTGAGCCTGGAGAAAAGGAGGCTGAGGGGAGACCTTGTGGCTCTGTGCAAGTCCCTTGGAGGAGGGTGGAGAGAGGTGGGGGTGGGTCTGTTCAACCAAGGACCAAGGGACAGGACAAGAGGAAATGGGCTCCAGTTGTGGCCAGGGCAGTTGAGATGGGATGTGAGGAAGAATTTCTTTGCTGAAAGGGTTCTGAGGCATTGGAAGGGGTTGCCCAGGGCAGTGGTGGAGTCCCCATCCCTGGAGGGATTGAAGAGTCATGTAGACATAGTGCTGAGGGACATGGGTTAGTCGGGGACTGGTCAGTGTTGGGTTCATGGTTGGACTCGATGAGCTTAAAGGGCTTTTGCAGTCTGAAAAAAAAAAGTAAATAAAAAAATTTGGAGAAATTCCTGAACGTTGGTTCTTGCTCTAAATGTTACCAGCCTCAGCTCAGCCAGCCGGGACAAAATCTGCTGCAATACTGATGGAGCTGAGCACTGTCTTCCCTGGTTTTGTTAGTAGCTACCCTCAAACCCCAGCTATGATAATGAGGGGCCCCAGATATCTCCCTCCTCATTGAAGTTTAATTAAGGGCCTGATTCCTGCCCCTGCTCCCACTGCCCTCACCCTGCACCTCCACTGGGCAGCAGCGGTTATGCCCAAAGGATCAGGAGCAGGAGAAGTTTCTGTGCAGAAACCCCCCGTAACCTTCTCTGTACACACTGAAATTCAGGAGTTAATGGTTTTAGAGCAGCCAACATAAATATTAAGATGTGGCAGCTGTTGTGGACTCGTGCATTTGAAATATTTCAGCTATTTCCCTACTTGCATTCCTTACCCACGTGCCTGTGGAACCAGTACATAAAAGGGCAATTTTTTTTTCCACAGCCTTGGTGATTACACCAAATTCCAGAGGGTTTTTGACAGATAAGGAGGATCCCTACTGACCTTGCTTTTTGTTTATCTTAAGTGTTTTACTGGCCTTCCTGTGCCTGCCAGACGGGAACTGGCACGGGAAACAGCCCAGGCAGGATGGATAACAGCAGGAAAGAGGAATTCACAACCTCCTCGAGTGTCCACCAACCCCAGCAACGTATCACAGAATCATAGAATCCTTTGGTTGGGAGAGACTTTTGAGATCATCGAGTCCAACTGTACCAGTCCACTGCTAAACCAGATCTCTGAGCACCTCATCTACCCAGCTTTTAAATCCCTCCATGGTACTTAACGTGTCCTTGTTGGAAAAATATGGGATAGCAGATATATTTCTGGCTTGGTTGAGAGGAGGAGAAGGGATGATGATCAAAGATACCAAGCACATCTGCATCAGCCCACCTCGGTGTCCCAGTCCCCAAGATCCCCCTTGTCACCCTTGAGGACAGCAGGACAGTTGGGTGGTGTCATGCTGGAGGTGATGTGCATGACCAGAGTGGGGTGGAGGAGATGGACATCCACATGAGGAGGAGTCAAAGGAGAAGGGATAAGCAGAACTATGTTCTTCACCTGGAGACAACCATTATCTGCGTGGTCCTTGCGGAAGGCCAGCTAATAATTTCATTGCAACCCATTTACTCCTCAAAGGGTATTTTTTGGTAATTGCCTTTAAGGCAGCTCTGCTAAAGCAATGAGGCATCATTCACATCCTCCTGAATTCAGCATAATTGCACTGTAAATCTATGCAGGTGGTAATCCCTGCCTTGCCGAAGCGCTGCTAAACCTTCTGCTGTGTGTATCAGCACATTTCACACTGTTTGGGACTAAAATTAGTTCTCCTGGTTGGTTGCTTTGGTCTCCTGAATGACAGATCTCAAGAGATTTCTACTGTATTAAAATGGTCAAGAAATCATTTTAATTTAAAGGGATTTTTTTTTTTCCTTCCTTGTTTTCTCCTTCATAATCCACTGAGACACAGAAAGACGTGGTGAGTGCTTCTGAAAACACTGGGGCACTGGTGTGCCCTTTCTTCTTCCTTCCCCATCATTATCTTCTTTAATACTCCCCAGCTATCAAAATGTGAATTTATCATTGAGTTTAGTCAGAGATGCATATAAAAAGAGTTAAATAAGGTATGTAAGAGAAGTTGTTTAAAGAGATCACCCCTTTTCATCCACTCGGTTCATTCATTATCCATCCTGTAGCAAATTATTTAGAGGAAAACCAGTTTGGGCAGGAACATCTCTTTTGTTCTCCAACTTGTACAAAGAGTAGGAGACAAAGTGGTCTTTGCAGGTGTCCTGGTGTGGAGCTGGACCAGAGCTGGTTTCTTTTCAGCAGCCAAAACAGTGCTGGGGTTTGGGTTCAGCTGGGATTTGTTAGGAGAAGAATGTTGATAAGATACTGATGTTTTCAATTGTTGCTGGAAGTTGAAGGACTTTGTGTTTTGCTAATGTACAAGCGCAAGATCTCAGGGGGTGAGGAATATTGCCATGGATCAGCTCCATGGGCATTGGGCTCTGCCAAGGGGCTGTTCCATCTCCTGTCCCCCATGGGCAGGAGATCCATGAGGGGCTCTTCCTCTCTTGCTCTCTCTGGCTTTGGCTCGGGCTCTGGCTCTCCCGGGATTGCGGTTTCGGGTCGGGATTGTGGCTCCTCCGGGATCGTGATCTGGGAACGGGCCGGGCTTGGTGGGCGGGTGGTGAGCAATGGCACTGAGTATTGCTCATTGGCATATTTTATTACTATTATCATTATTATTTTAAGTTTTCTTTTATTTCCATGATTAAATGGTTCTTCTCTCCCCCTACACATCCCCTTACCCTTGCCCCCCAATTCTCTCCCCTGTCCCCTGGGTGGGGGCAGTGAGTGAGTGGCTGGGTTTGGCTGCCAGCCCAGTGCTCACCCAGTGCCTCTACCACAGCAGGTGTGTTAGGACACCAGTAACAGTCATTTTTGCAGCCTTTATGTTGCCATGGTGGTATTGACATGGCCATCGGGGACAGTGGCGTGAGCAGTCCCTGTGCTGTGACCCCAGTGGCATGGGGCAGACCTGCCAGAGGTCTGTCCTCTTCCAAGCCTCAGCAAGATCGCTGAGGAACGCCTGGAAGGGGATGAGCCATCCCAGCAGCTTTTCTTGCTGTAAAAATTGAATCCCAGTATGGGCAACTGGGGTGTGACAGAGCCAAAAAAGATGAACATGACCTGAGAGGGGATTAGATTTGAGACGTTGTCATTATCCCTCTCCTCCACCTCTGTTACCTCCTCTGCCAGCAGAAGAGCTTTAATGAGAGTGTAATCACTCAGACTCTTGCTGTCTCGTGCAATTTCCCTTCCCCCACCTTATCCCTCCTCTAAATTAAGCAAAGGATTAATTTGCTAAATTTAAATAGTTAAATCTGCAAATCCAAACAGCAATGAAGGAAAACAATTCCTGCAAAGGTTTTGCTTGTAGCTACCTAAACTGCTTGGTGCCCCCAGCAGCACAACAGGCTTGGGAAGAAGTGGCTGGAGAGCTG
>NW_010332772.1:24512-25625 GCF_000700745.2 Antrostomus carolinensis | reverse complement strand
CCCCCTCTACTCTGCCCTGGTGAGGCCACAGTATTGTGGAGTATTATGGAGTATCTGGAGTATTGTGTCCAGTTCTGGGCCCCACAGTTCAAGAAGGACAGGGAACTGCTTCAGTGTCCAGCACAGAGTCACCAAGATGATTAAGGGAGTGGAGCATCTCCCTTATGAGGAAAGGCTGAGGGAGCTGGGTCTCTTTAGCTTGGAAAAGAGGAGACTGAGGGGAGACCTCATTAATGTTTATAAATATATAAAGGGTGAGTGTCACGAGGATAGAGCTAGACTCTTTCTGGTGACAACCAATGATAGGACAAGGGGCAATGGGTGCAAGCTGGAACACAGGAGGTTCCGCTTAAACTTGAGAAGAAACTTCTTTACAGTGAGGGTGACAGAGCACTGGAACAGGCTGCCCAGGGTGGTTGTGGAGTCTCCTTCTCTGGAGACATTCAAAACCCACCTGGACACCTTCCTGTGTGATCTCATTTAGGTGTTCCTGCTCTGGCAGGGGGATTGGACTAGATGATCTTTCGAGGTCCCTTCCAATCCCTAATATTCTGTGATTCTATGATTAACAGCAGCTCCTATTCGGTGATCTTTATTTTATGTGTGCCAGGGTTCCACCACTTCTGTGACTAAGATTCATCACTTGATTCCTTTCCAAAACCTTAAGGGCTAAATCCACATATGGATTTAGATGCCTGTCTACCTACTTCTCCTGGCCTAGAACAAGACATGAAGGAACACGTGGTCAGGTGGAATAATTTTAAGCTTTCCTATGGATTAGAGACAGCACACTATTTACCATGTTAATGAATTTATTAATGAACTAGTTCTCCCCAAAGATTTACTAAGGGATAAAGCAATCAGAAATTCAACAACAACCTTGCTAAGAGATAATTATTCACTGCTGGGAAAAAAAATAAATGCAAGTTAATCCCAGATCACAACCAGAGGCTCTATACAAGTATAGTGCAGATCTGAAATGTGAGCAGGCTGTGATGCTGAGCACACAGAGGCTCCTGTACAGGTGCAACAATGCTCCATTTTGCAACCCTTCAGTGAGACTCCCCCCTTTCTTGCAGAATCGAAGTTAGGCACCAGAGAGTTTGGCATTTA
>NW_010332772.1:5291-24487 GCF_000700745.2 Antrostomus carolinensis | reverse complement strand
CAGGAAGTCAATAAGTTAGAAATAGGAAGCTGTGGAAAGTAGTAAAGGCAAGGACCAAAGCACAGAGTTCTGTGCTTCTAACTTCACTGTCACAGGCTGAAGAGAGACCTGACCTAGAGCTGTGTCTCAGTCCAGACCTCCTCCAGAGTTTTAGGCTCCTTTGTGACTCTAGATCAGAGGCGCCTCTCCTCATTAGGTGCTCAGCTGAGCAGGACTGTCCCTCTGAGTGGACAGTCTCTGTGCATCACAGAAAGGACAAAAGATAAATAATCAGGAAAAGAAATATAGATGTGGCTTAGGTAGAATAAATGGAAAAATGTTGCTCATGCCAAATTAAAAATAAATTCCAAGTTCTGAAATATAATACTCTAAGAAAATAAAGTTATTAGAGACCTTTGCAAAGGACTTCAGGAAAAGCTATATCAAGAATGTAAAAGAGTGCAGAAAAGATCTGAAGACATGGTACTGATTTACAAAGGTTAATTGCTAATGCTGTTATATGATCAAATCTATTCTGAATTTCTTGAACATTTTAATACTTAATAGTACATTGTTAAAGAGCTGTTTGGAGATTTAACCCTGTGACCCTCAATTAGTCATTGAGATGTAGACAAAACGAGTAAAATTCTTTCAAGATTCATGTATCGCTTTACCCCAAAGGGCACATATACCAGTAAGACAGAAACTTATGACAGCCTAAGAAAACCCAGAGCATACCACCTGAATTGTTAAAAAGACAGAAGCTGTCAAAAGAGCTATCTGTGCCTACTAGACCATCTGAGGCCATGATACCTGTGTATGCTTCACTGTATTGGGTACACGTATTTGAGTCTGTGGTACATCAGACTTTTGTAATTTATGTCTAACCTCAGTGCAGTCTTTTCCCTTGTTCCTGTTTTAAGGAAATGCATAAACTTTGCTGGTCCTGATAAGATTTTTTTCAGCTTTTATTGTCTCTGCTTTAATATTATTCTAAGACTTCCTATATGTCTTTGCCAATGACATATAGAAATGCACATTTAAATATAAGCTTTTCCATGTTCTACTCAACATATTATGGAGACAATTTCACAGATTTATGGGTTTACAAGTTTATCAAATAGGAAAAGGTGGAGGGGATGGTTAGGAAAAAAAAAAGCCATTGTTTAAAAAAAGTTAACATGATAAGAAATACAGAAGACAGGTGATTACACATCCGAGTTAATATTTTCTCCAATCTGGAAAATGCTCACTAAATATAAACGAGGTTTGTACTGTCAAAATAGTATTGATTATGAAACAAAAATCTATAAACAAATACTACATATAAATAATCTTAAAAGTCTTCTGATTTATTTCTGTGGAATAGCTCTATAGCAATAGAGTACTGGTTCATAAAAGCATTAAGGTGTTAAATGGACACATAATAAATACTATTCCCTCTCATATTTCCTATAAAAAAGTTTAAGTATTGAGGCGTACTGTAGCATACATGAAGTTTCAAATGTTGACTGCAGCAGATTGATCTAAGAGGTCTGGGAACCACATATTCCACTTCCAACAAGGTAGAGATTTAACAAGAATTTAATGTTCCTTAGTAGATAGTTCTCTTGTGCTTAGATTAATCTAACTCCCACTTAAGCTTTTTTTTTTTTTGGACCATTAAACCATGGATATTGCTTTTCCCTGGCATTAAGTTCAACAGGAACTGCTTCTGTGAGGCACTTCAGAGGACAAATCCACTAATAAAAAATTATGGTTTATTTTATAGAAAATTACTCAATTTACTTTTTAATTACAAATGTAGCAAACAGTGCCTAGATTGTTAATTATTTTAAAAAACAGCATCCTTTAACACTTACTGTGAAGAAAAAGAATAGAAACACATCCTTCCAGACTTCCATGCTTCTGACAAATGCATTATTGTGGATTTCTGAGTGTTTATGAAAAACTGCTCAATTCCAAACTGACCAAGACCTTTTGTCTGTTTAGGATTTTGTTATGGGTCTCTCAATCCTACTCCGAGGGACAGTACAGGAGAAACTGAACTGGGCTTTCAACTTATATGATATAAATAAAGATGGATATATAACTAAAGAGGTAAGGTCTACTTTTAACACCAATCACTGAAACTAAAGGTTGTATATGTTAAGTCTTACTTAATAGAAAAATTAGATGTGCTAACAAAAAAGCATATATTATGAAACTAGACATGCTAAAAATAAAGTAATTTTCTCATTTTAGAGTCATATATAAAAATTAAAAAGGAAAATCTTCACAGAAATTGTAAAAGGTCAGAATCCTTCAGGTACAGAAATGTTTGGCTTCAACTTATGCCTAGGTATTTGCACATACAGTCACTAGGATAAAGTAATTTGGTAGGATATTTGGACAAAAAATAATTAAGTATGTGGGACATAATTGTTACTCATTTTATGAATCTACTTCTAAAGATATGTAGTTGAAACAGAATCTATATAAAAAGATTCCTACATCTTTTATTCTGCAATGATTCAAACACATACTTAAATTACAGTGGGACCAAATGAATGCCTTCATAAAAATATATGTTTTTTCAAAATGGGTTATGTAAATATATATATATTACACCTGTAATTTTACACCTTTAGAAAAACACATAGTGATTATTATAAAAGGGTGATCTATAGAATAATTTCTCAGCATACTGGCAGATGACTTTTTTAATAATTATTCTTACAGTTTCACAAGCCACTCTACAAACAAAATTCAAAGCTTTTGATATAAAAGGAGGACTCCTTGCATATGTGCAGGTGTGTGCATGGATGTTTCTATTTTTTCTAGGGAAAACTCACTTATAAGAAGCTGATGTGATTTGACCATTCAGTTGCTGTTACAGAATTGCTTTTCCTGTTTAGTTTTATTCACAAGACCTCAGGAGTTTCTTCCCACAATCCATGAACTTGCACATATTCTAAATCGTTTAAATCAAAATCATACATCTGCATCTATTTAACAAGTTTATCTCTGAAAGATGAACTAACATGCTAAAATTTCTAGGAACATAGTAGTTCCTTTTTGAAGTTGTTCAGTCATAAAGTAACAGGCGCAATCTCAAAATTTTATTCTAAAATGAAAATCCTAAAAATCAGTTACGTGTTCTGAGTTAAAGCAGTGTCTACAATGCACCTTACATTACACAGACATATTTTTTTCTCTTCAGGAAATGCTTGATATCATGAAAGCAATATATGACATGATGGGGAAATGCACCTATCCTGTTCTCAAGGAGGATGCACCTAGACAACATGTGGAAACATTTTTCCAGGTGGGTCTGGTAACATAGGAGCCGAAAAGACTGCTCTGTTAGCAGGTATGGAAAGATTGTCATTGTTCTAACAGTTTTGCACATCCTACCAATTTTATAATCCTTTTTCTTCTATGTGGTCCCATCCCAAGTTTCTCAGATCTATTCATCACACTTTCGTTTTTCAACAATAACCTCCTTAAGTTTATTCTAGTATATCATGACATTGTTACAACATTTTGGCCTGGTTGTTCCTAGGCTGATGCATAACTGAAATTAATAATAAAAAGGACCTGCTTTACATAGGATTTCAGGAGGATAAACATATATTCTTATTCTTTCTGAACAGAAAATGGACAAAAACAAAGATGGAGTAGTTACCATAGATGAATTCATTGAGAGCTGCCAGAAAGTAAGTACCCAGTGATAAGTACTGAACCTGTATCTGTTGGCTAATGCTATCATAGCACTACACCGATTTCTGGAGTGAGAGTGATGGTAAACCTAATACCAGAGACAGTATTTTCCCAAGGTAGAGTATGTATGTTACACCATTACACAAAAACACTAAACAACGCAAATAAATTTGTGATCTGAATCTGTAGAAGAGATGTTATATATAAGCTGGCATTGCTTATTAGACAACTGTGTCCGCATCCCTTCTCTCTTTAACTGTTTTGTTTGTACTTGATAGCAAAAAAGTTTCTTCACATTCAGCTAAATATTTATTTCTATCTTCTGCCCCTGCTGGGTAACACATTCCTGTTACAACTGGCATATGTTCACAGCAATAATAATAATATTGCTTGAAAATTTATTATCTATAGGAGTGTTTCTCAAACAGTGAGCCATGACCTGCTAGAGGCCTTAAAAAGGGAGAGTGCAAGGAGACTGCAAAGCAGGATGGCAGGAGTTAACAGCAGGCATGTTTTCTCAAGGCAAGAGAGTGAGAACTGATTGTGATTATCAGTTACAAGTGTTCACACTACCCAGGTGGCTGTTAATCTCCTTCAACTGACAAAAGCAGCTCCTTGCCTCTAGAACCAGGAATTAAATAAACTTCTGTTTTTTTGGAATTACAGCCTGTTTTCACTCCTCTGCCCTTCAGAAACTGGCTTGTTCTGAGACCAGGAGACGATACAAGGAAAGATAAGTTGCATTTTCAGGAATTTAAGGAAATGCTGTTAATTTTTCAGTTAAAAAATGGAAAAAAGAAAAAAGAAACATGATATAATTAATACAAAATAAACAAAATAATGATGATAGGTCTTTGCTGTAATAAGAGGTTGTTATGTACTGTAAAGTGTCACATTAGACCTAGCAATCAGATAGACTTGATAACATTAAGCAAATGGATGTTAGGATGTTACTATGCAACTATTTGGTACAGTGAGAAATACAAGGAATCACAAGTGAGAAATACAGTGAGAAATACAAGGAATCGGTGTTCTACTGATACCTTATCCAGGCTGACCCTGATTAATATGAAGCTGACACAGAGCAGCAATATAGCCCATGTGTATTGTGTCTTATCTCCTATACCCAGAAGAGAGCAGTAGACAAGACATAAGAGAAAACAAGACTGGCGAGTGATAGATTTGTAACCATTTGCAACAGAGAAAGCTGAACAGGAAATAGCAAAGATGGTTTAGAATTGGTCTGTTTTTATATGCAGCTGTAGTTATTCCTTGTGGGTGCTCTTGTGAACATAGCTGTCTAGTAAGTGATTCTCTGTTTGATTTTAATCCGGTGATTTTGGGGGATGAAAGACAGACAACACCTATTCTAACTGTTGCTGTTCTATATAACCTTAGCAATGGGTATGGGGTAGTGTCTTACCTGTCGGCCGTGCTCTGTTGCATGGACAATGGCTCTAGCTTGTCAGTCTTGCTCAATAAAAATGAGAGGCATTTGCTCTGCTAAAGCTGAGTGATCATCAGAAACAGAAATAAGATTAATTTCCTGGTTGAGGTCTGTAGAGTTCTGGAAGTTAAATGACAGATTAATCTGGATATGACAGCAGTTATGGTGATGGGCTGAGTGAATCATTTACAAAGAAAATTAGTACCTTCAGTAAGGAAATGCCTGCTCTCCTTTTCCAATGTGATTCACAGTTTCCTATGGCTGTTAGAAGATTTCTTATTTACCTCTTCCGAGCATTCAGAATATATGCGAGAGATGCTCTCTAAACTGCTACATGACAGAGCACTGTTCTCATTGTGCCACTTACCACACCTTCGCTCGCTTTTAACTTCAAAGGTTGGCAATGTTTTATGAGACAAAAAGTATCTTGCTGCCTCAATTTTTGTCTCCCTACCTACTAAGATCTGTTCCTCTATTAAGACCTCTGAGCTACAAAGTGTGTAATTCATGTTTACATCAAAATTTGGTTTCAGAAATTAGATTTGGTGTTAGGATTCAATTCAAGTTCTTCAAGAAATTTGATTCAGGAGTTAACATGGTTTTAGCCTTTTCAGGATTACATTTTTCACAAAGAACAGTAATGGCTGTTTCCTTTTAAAACATAGCTGTAGGAAAACCTTTTTCTAGTATCCTAAGAGGGATGAGACTGATCTAGAAGGTAAGATTCAGGTTCCTTTCTTTCCTCAACATGCAGTGACTCGCATCACTCCAGGAGCAAGATGTCTTACCTTTCATGAGCATTTAACAATACCAAAAGCAAAATTAAATGATCCTGTGATTCTTCCTGTAGTAAATCTGCCTATGTTTTAGACCTGCCATGCAATATTTTTATGTTTTGCAGACCATGTTCTGGTGTTATGGGAAAACAGTGGTTCTCATTATTCTCCTTCATTCAGTATCTCTTTTCCAAGCTCTAAAGCACTCATTCTTTCAATTTTTCCTCTTAGGAAAACCAGTCCACACCTTTAATCACCCTTGGCCCTCTCTCTAGACCACTGCTAGTTCTACTATTATCTTTTCCTTACCAAAATTGGGACATTCAGAGCAGGGACAAAGCACACCTGCTGTTCCCTAGGCTTTGACAGCTATGGTGGCTTCCTCATCTACTGAGGCATTAAGGCTGATGTTAGAGCACGTCTGCTCAAAACCTTCCCTGCCTGTTTGCCTAACAAATGATTGTACCTCAGACCTTGGAATGGGAAGGCCCATTGAGGAATGTGGCAGCCAGAGCTGCATCTGGTGCATGTGGAAGTATGCTAAAGGCATACAGAGAATATGCTTGCCAGTTCTAGCTTAAGCTGTGAGAACAGTGTTCTGGAGTCAGAACAGTGCCAGGAGACAAGTACTACAAAAAACCCTCAAACAAACTCTAAAGCTCAGATCCCATCCAGTCTGAATCTTGAAATGGACTAAAAGCCTGTTCTGCCAGGGAAAGGCTGCAGGAGCCTTTTCTGTGAATGATATCTCAGGCAAAAGTTGCCAGCCTCTGAGAACTGCCATTCTTCTGTTTTGAGTTGGAAGCCAAATTAGTAGGTCTTAGAAGTACATCCCTTTACTGGCATTTTGTGATAACTAAGGAAGTGTGGTATGCTTACTTAAGAGCAAGAGGAACACAGTGGAGCATATTCGAATACAGAGGCTCCACTTTAGGTTCCTGAGATTTTTTTGTAGCATCAAGAGCCTCTGGTGTGTTCTTTAAAAACTCATTATACATGCATGTGCCTTTTTAAAAATTGCCTCCTTGTGCTGAGTAGTGATTTGGCACAACTACCAATGCAGCTTGAGGTACACAGCAAGTTTAGGATCCTAAATTCACAGTCCCAATGCAAAGAATGGCCTGCATGTTCACAAAACATTAAGCATTATTATATAGGGAATTACAGAGCATTTAGGCTTTGAGTGTGGTCTTCTCTGGTCACTGAGTAAAAGGACCTATCTGTGCCCATGATTAAGTGAGGTCAGGAAAGGTGCTTCCCCTCACCCTCTCTCTGTCTTGGACAGGGAATGTGTATGACCTGATGTCCCTACCCCACATACCCATGTCCTTAAATGCTAGTCTGCCATCTAGACTCCAGGAGCCTCCCTGCTTCCACAGAAGAAATGGACTATCCTGCTCTAGGTGTGCTGGACTGAGTCCCAGAAAGCAGCTGCTGTCTGTCCCACTTTGCAGAAGCTACCAAATAGCAGAGACAGGTCTTAGGAAACAGTTGTGTGGCTAACTCAAGGGCTAGGTGCTACCCAGTTCCTCCCTGTCTCCTTTTGCTGCTTGGTGCTGGTGGAAAATTATTTGACTCGAGCATTGCTTCACGTCTATATCAGCACCATGAAGAACAGAGGCAAAGGACTAAGGCACGCATGGTGCATAGGTGAATGTCAAGGTGAATGACTTAAAGGTCCTTCTGATAATGATAAAAGGGCTTCTGGGAGAGAAGATTTCTGCAGGAGTAACTCATTCCATACACGATGCGGGTGGTCTGGGCTAGCCTCAAAACAACAATGGAGCCATCTCAAACATCAATAAGAAAAACTTCAAATTTGGCTTTAAGTTAGGTCAGATCTAAGGGGTTGTAACTAGATGATCTTTAAGGTCCCTTCCAACCCTAACCATTCTATGATTCTATGATCTGGCAAAGCTTGTTCATCCATGTTTTGTGCTTCATATGCACTAACATCTCCTAATGTCTTGAGTTAGGAATCATTAAACAAATCTATTACAAAAAATTGTTTAGAAAAATGTACTGAAAAAAGAGGCAAATGAGAAAGATAGACTTGCCAAAGAATTCTAATGCAAGCATCTGGGTTTTTCTCTTTCTTTCTTGAAGATGGAAAAAAAAAATCTTCTCATCCCATCTACTAGAGGGGCATTGGAATTCTTCTATAAAAAAGCAGCAAACTTCAGAAATATAGAGTTGATTTTAGAAAACTACTGGTTTCATTAGTATTGATAAATATAAATTCGGTAGGAAGTGTCAAAACGCTTTACAAATTAAGAGCATGTTGTTTGTTTTTGCTGAACTTAGTTGCCAATGTATATACAAAAACATTTGTAAATAATTAAATACCAAATGATTCAAATTAAACCAAACTTTAACCTTACGTTAATCAGTGATCTTCAACAGTATATTGATGTTTCAAAAAAATTCAATGGGAAAAAGTCAGTATATTTTAATTTCCAGCAATTTAATATAGTCAGTTTCCTATACAAACTTTTTAAACATTAATCTACATAACTTTTTTTTAAAATTACATATATAGTACATGGATGACTTCTTATAGCAACATCACTTGAGATGACACACAGAATCAAAGATGAAAAACCCCACTGTGCATGTTTCATAACATAAATTAAGAAAATTACTCAGACTTGTCATTTTCTACAAAGCAAATCGCTCACTAGACTGAACAGTGAATAATTTAACTGGAAATTGATACTGAACATGTGTTATTGGAACATTAATGAACAGAAGGCCTACATCCCTATCAGTAGTGGAGCAAACTATGAGATAACCTTTCTAAGAAGTGGGGTTTTTATGCACCTCTTTCAAGAAACTTCCTAAAATATTCTAGCAAATTCAGTCTTTTTATTCACTAGTATTAAACATGGCTAGATTATCTCTCGGGAAAGTAGTAAAGGGAGTGCATTCAGATTAAAAAAGGGGATCATTACAGTGGACACCAGCAAATGCTAAATGAACATGAAATATACTGTTATATTGTATATATATTGTATTGTGCAAGCAACTCTTGATCTGCAAGTGCCACCAAATATGGGCTACTACAAGTAAACTCTTTCTTCTATTCACTGAAAAGTAAATGTTACCCAAAAAAGGGTATTTTTTCCTGACTGCTGTGCTGAGAGTTATTTACTGATAAAAACTGGCGTACAGAGTGATGCATCAGTAAGCATTATGTAGAACCTGGAAGTGGAAGGTTTTGTCACCTACCTAATGCAAAGCAATCGGGAAGGAGAAGTAGCACTGGAAAGCAGTCAACATCTTTCATCGCAAGCAGACACAAAATCTGAGCTGAGGAGTCAGTGTGTTGTGATGATATTTGTGGAACTGACTGACTCTCCGGTCCATGCAAAGATGCACACTTAAATCTATTTTATTTTAGAGTCATCCCTAGCTATGCAATAGGATGCCCTAGAATTGCAGAAAGGATCCTGTGTATGATGCACAGGACTAGTAATTTCATGTACAGATTCACACTTCAGATACAACTATTAATCCTTGAGTACCTATTGTCTATATGTATTTTGTTATACTGGATATAAGCTTAAAACCTCTGAAATACTGCAGACAGTTTTCTTAACATGCTATTGCATTCTGGACAGAATACTTTTGATTTAATTAATGTATTTAAAAGTCTGTTTAAGTGTAGCCTTTTTCTGCTAACAATTTATTCAAAGAAGCTGAAAAATAATCTTGTCATTAACTAAAAAACAGTTAGTACTACCCAATTTCACTATAGATATTTGCCACCTACATTTGTAATGGTGCATGATTTTGGTGTTTTTGTTGTCTTTTTTACAGGATGAAAATATAATGCGATCCATGCAGCTCTTTGAAAATGTGATTTAATGAAGACATTAGGTCTACAACTAATGGACACATATGAGTTATTCTGCAACATTATCTAAAAGATGGATTTCCCACTTTATCATAAATAAAATTACTCAGCTTTACACTGAGACATAATATGCAAATAATTTTTTTATTACAAATGTTTCCCCAAAAAAACTTTGTAAAATATACAATTCAGCGTTTCAAAAGTGGCTACTTAGTTTTATAAGATTGTTCTGAAAAGTCAAGTTTTTACTCCAAACCCAAACAAAATAAGACCTGACATTACACAGCTTTATTATAATTCCAACCTCTAGATAAAATAGATATTATCACAAGGAGATTAAATAAATGCTCTTAGTTTTGCTAATAATTTGTACTGGATTAAGCTCCAGATATTTGAGTGTATTTCTTAAATTTTAGCTTCTAATTTATACAGAGGCATTACCATGTATTTTCTTTTCACGTTTGTATGGTGTAGTCCTCATTTTTTGAATAATACTTTGAGTTAAAGTGCTATAATCAATGTGCAATGCACATCTCGCTGCAATTGCCTTCCACCTTTGACTTGCTTTTCTCTTAAAAAAAAAAAAACAAATCCAAACCTAACAAAATAAATAACTTGAGAAGAACTCTTACAGAACAAAAAAATAAATTGCTTATAGGTAGCATTACTCCCTAACAAACACAAGTAAGCTTCTAACAATCATACTTACCTAGAAAATCTGCATTTAATTTATCATGACATGAATATCAGGAGTCCTACATACTGTATTTGTAATTCTTCTTGGACATGTCCGCAATGTTCTTTGCTTAAAATTAAGGACCTTCTGACTTTGAATTTTTCTTGAAGAAACCTTAACTGGATCCTAACACTGTTTTCATGAGTATGTGTCTTTCTGCCTTTAATGAAGAAAAAGACATGAACTTCTTTTGAAAATTCCATCCCAGTTAGGTGCTCAGAATGAATATCACTATGTAGTAATATCTACTAATAATGACTGATAGACAGGCTAACATCTGTTTCAACTTTTTGTAATACCTTTAATTCTGAGACAGAATGAGGAAAAATTTGGAAACTTCAGCTATATAATATCATCTATATGTGATAACTGTATTACATTTTTTTAAGGACCATTTCTTCATTAAGATTGGAGCTACCTTAATTCTGAACACAGAAAGATTTTTCTTAAAATACATGTACCTAAAATACAATACTGCCCTCCATCCATGTAAGTTTTAAGATGTATTGTCCACAGAATTTATGCCAATATTCCAAAATAGGTGAAATGCTATCAGAGATATGCCAATCTTCATCGTGACATTGCTGCAGAAAGGGGATTAATGAAGTAGAAAGAATGTTGCAAGTATTCTTTTGCAAAAATAAATCAGGTATCTATTCTGGTGTAGAGATGGGTTATTAGAGGCATGTTGAAGGCTGCTCTGCTATCACCAGTGTAGAATAAGAGTAGTACAATACATGTACACCTGAAATCTGCTGTAGCTTGTTTGTGTAAACTAAATGTGCACATTTTGTAAAAAAAACAAAATAAAAAAATAAAGTAAACATGAAGAAAAACAAGCAGCACGACTGATTTTTTGAGTTGTTAAACAAATACTCGTATTTCTTCAAATTAAACATTTTTTACAACAATTTCTTTTTTTTTTTTTTCATTTAGCACAGTTGTGATCTCAGTAGAGATCTTACCACAGTCCTGAAGTAAATTTAATTTAGCCAAACAGTGGTAATTTTCAAAAAAATTCTGAAATTGTTTTCACATGACAGACTTTTTTTTAATACCCTATGCAACAGCATCTTCTGATGGCAAAAACTCCCTCTTCCAACAACTTTAAATTCTGGAATTGAATTTTCCTCAGGGGAAAACGTTCTATGGCAAATTTTGTTACTTCAATCAGCTCTCCCTCAAAGAGTAACTGATAACAACAAGACCTGTTAGGAATTATTTTGCAATCAACTTCAGATATGTTCATGGACAAACGCTGCACCCTACAATGCTTGACAGGTGGGTAAGCTGACTTCTGTAATATTTTTACTGGTTTTAACCCATATTTTTTTCATAGCTTCCACATTCAGAAGTTTATTAGCTTGTCCAGAGCTGAATACACAAGCTAGTCCCAAGCATATAAACGCAAAGGGAGCACAGCATAAATACTCCAAAGTTGCTTCCTACATCTAGCTCACATTCAGTAGGCCCAAAGCTAACTGGAACTCATTAGCTGACCAAAACCTAGGCTGTGGCTTTATGGAGCAACTTGATGCCTCTGCACTGTACGCTCCAGAGTCTCTCTGCAGCTTTTCAAAACAATGTGCTGAGAATGCAGTGAGCAAGTTCAGTTTTGCACCATATGCTACCTGTTTAGTGTATTCAGCTTCATACCTTTAAAAGCTGACTCTTAAGAAGTCTAGATGAGTTCTCACAGTTCTACATCTAACCCAGTAAGTCCCACTGAACTCAAACTACATCTGTCTGTGCCTGTGACACAAATGAAGATATGTGTTTCAAAAGCAAGTATACATAAGTAATTTAACAAGTTAGTTACTATTTAAGTAATTACAGACAAATTATTGTGCATCACACAAATATATAAAACATATTAAGCACTGCAGATAAATTAAAAGAAATTGTAATTTACAACAAAATAAGAATCAATATTTACTCCGCTTTTGAAATAACAGCCAGTTAGTCAATGTCATTGTAAGGACAATGCATACACAATACAGAGAGAATTATGTTAAATCGTCTTCCATAATTACATACTCACAAACTGCTAGGACTTTTCCCACACTCCATCACACTGAAGAATTGTGATTAATTTAAGAGAATACATCATACGCCAAATAAATGTCAGTGATGTTCACAGGCAGTTTCTTTCCAAACTTCACCTTAAAGTGCAAATCACTGCGATTTTCTTGTTCAAGAGGAGATAGAACGATAGGTTGGAATTTTAGATTTTATGATAGTCACAGATGCCTGTTGACGAAAATAAAACATATTTAAACAAAACAAGGAGCACTAGCAGTACATGAGAGAGTATTCATATCGTCTCTATAAATTGTATAATTCACAACTTTTACTTAGTTATCTTTGTTATTGTCAAATTAGAAAATTCTAAAGTTAATATTTCATTAAAAATTTACTATCAGAAGGGTTGAAAATAATGAACTGAAAAAAATGGAGTATTGTGATACCTAATGATGGAAAGTAAACATCCAAGAGAAGAGGTATATAAACTCATACCTAAAACTGGGCATAAATATAGGCATGAAATAATAAAGATTTTTAAACAGAGGAGTGATATTCTGGAATGGACTTCCAGTAAAAATAGGAATTATATACATTACAACTCAGAATATAAATTTCATAAATTCATTAGTTGGATTACATAATATTGCTTGTAATCACAATTTGGGAGTTTGTTTCCAGTTTTCTGCCTTATTACAGTATTTTTGGAAGACACACAGAAAGACCTACCGGAAAAACTGTAAGACTACAAGAAATCAGGGGAGAGAGAAAACAATTAGAGGTTAATAAGGATTAGTTACATTATCTAGGCCTAAATTTTCAGAACACGGAGATGAGCTGTAATTTTCCTTTTCTTGTCCCATAACCTATAAATAAAAAACTCTCATGCTTATTTATTTATTGTGATGTTTTTCTAACTAATACAAACACTGCTAGTTTCCTTAAACGAATATAAGTGGGGGGAAAAAAGAAAAAAAAAAGTGGTGTCTACTGATTATGTGGGCGCACAAGCTCAGAACTGGTAGACCTACATTTATGGTCCCTACTCTTTAGGTTATTCCTATACTTTACCAATGACCATTTAATATAATACATGCAAGTGTCCATAGTGTTAAGAAAGCAAACATTTTCTCCTCTAGATGAATACCCAAATCAATACTCTCTCAGTTTTTCTTCTCTCCTCCTTTCTACACTTTGTACAGTACAACAAAAAAAATGACAAAAGAATGTTTGGCAGAAGAATTCTCTGCTATCTATTATTTAAAGCATTTTTAAATTTTTTATTTATTTATAGCAATTGCAGATCTAACCTCTGGGTTAATCAGGGTGAGCTAGAATGTAAGTATCTGATTTCTTCAGCAAGTGCCCTAAACACTAAGTTATTAGTGGGAATGGGCAGGCATCATCAATAACACCAGAAAGGATCTTCTAGCAAGAGTAAATCCTGCTGAGAAAAGTATTTAAGCTCAGAAAAAGGAACACGAAGCCTGTATATCAGGCATACTGAAGCAAGACAAATACTCAGCCTGAGTCAGGTGTCAATAGTCCAGAAAGGGTCAGAAGCTATTTACTAGCTGACATTTAGTGAATTCCTGGATCACTCTTCATGGGCATCTATCCTACTCTACGGTCTGTAAAAGAAGCTCACATACTTTACTCAGAATAAGCATCTACTTTCTAAGTGCTGCAAGGCCTAACTTGGAGTAAATACTTATATTAGGCATCCTGGGTCTTACCCTATGTTACTAACCCATTCATCACACCAGTTCAAACCCTGGAATAAAAGTAAAATTAGGACTTTCTAGAGAAATGGAGAATTTTCAAAAAAGAACAGTGAGTTCTTTTAACCAGTAAGTCTGCATAAGCTTCCCACCAAGGGAATAAAATGTTCCAAGCAAAGATCATGCGTAGGGTTCCACGTGGATGCATACTTGCTCCCAAAAAGAGTTCTCCTGATTGGGGCTTGGTGTGCTGTGCTGTAAGAGTTCAGCCATGTAGCTTCTTATGTATGAATGGATCCCCTGGAATATTTTACTGAGACATACTCCTGTATTTCCTGCTCAGAGATTAAAACAACAGAGAATACAAGTGAAAAGTGGGAGATAAAAAAATGGAAGACAACAAAACCTAACTGCCAGAATATGGATGACCCAGACTAGATTTAACATCATTTCTATTATCCCTTAATACATAAGACAGACAACTATTTTACTATGGACTGGAAACACAACTCTGCTGATTGCCACAGTACAAAATCCTGTCTTTTATGCAATATGGATAGTTGTGATGTAAAAATAAGCAGTTTTCAGAATAGGATTCTTAATCTGAAAACCAGAATTGGAAGTTGTTTCGGCAAAGTTGCATTCAGATGTGCAGATCACAGAATAATCATCTGATCAACTTACCTTGCCACCATATTGCTCCAACTTCTGTAAAGCAACAGTAATTTTTTCTCTAAATTTCTTGTCCATTGACCTCCTTGAAAGCTATTGGAAAAGTAAAATAAGAAGGTTTGTTGCACAACATAGTAGAATATAAGCAAAGAGGCCAATATAATTCTATTTTATTAGTTTATTTCATCTTATCTTTGGAAAATTAAAACCAAAAAAGAAACATCACTTTATAGCTTGTAACTGATGTCCACTTGGAAGTGGAAGTATGGAACTCAGTCAAGGCAAAAGCAATAAAATGTTAACTGCTGAGAAACTTCAATTCAAATAAGGCTCAACTGTTAGACTAAAGAATACTTATTTCCATTTTTTTTTTTCTTTTAGCAAATATATTTTAAAGAAGTATCAACCTTAAAAAAAAAAGTAATTCTTAAAGTGCTGTCCACATGAAAAGTTAACACATTTTTCACATGCACTGAAAGACATTTATTATACTGGAAATACTTTAAAATACTACTGTAATTTCTCTCTTTTGCACTGGATGGCTAAAAGATCCTTCTATTTTGCTGAAAAAGTGCACTTTGGAAGCAGGCTAAATGAAACCATGAAAAGCCTGTCTTACAGAGGAAGAATGTCTACAGTATAAAAATACTTTCCACAATCCCACTCTATTTAACGAAAACCTCCCTGTGTAGAGTTCCCATCTGAAAGAAGTGGGATTATTGGCTTATGTTAATTTATTGAAACTTTCACAGTCATTTTTTTAATATTAACACATAAAATGCAAAACTCATTTTGCAATAAACATAAACTTCTCTTCAGAACATAGCATCTCCGCTCTTGTAAGGCCCCACCTGGAATACTGCGTCCAGTTCTGGAGCTCCCAACATAAGAAAGACATGGACCAGTTAGAACTAGTCCAGAGAAGGGCCACCAGGATGATCTGAGGGCTGGAGCACCTCTCCTATGAGGACAGGCTGAGAGAGTTGGGGCTGTTCAGCCTGAAAAAGAGAAGGCTCCGGGGAGATCTTATAGCGGCCTTCCAATACCTGAAGGGGCTACAAGAAAGCTGGGGAGGGACTTTTCATAAGGGCTACTAATGACAAAACACGGGGAAATGGGTTTAAACTGAAAGAGGGGAGGTTTAGATTAGACATTAGGAAGAAGTTCTTCACTGTGAGGGTGGTCAGACACTGGAACAGGTTGCCCAAGGAAGTTGTGGATGCCCCCTCCCTGGAAGGGTTTAAGGCCAGGCTGGATGAGGCTTTGAGCAACCTGGTGTAGTGGAAGGGGTCCCTGCTGATGGCAGGGGGGGTGGAACTAGATGATCTTTAAGGTCCCTTCCAATCCTAACCATTCTATGATTCTATGATCTATTTCACCTCAGTCTTGAAGACGGATCTTTTTTAAATAGCATAGACAACACTTCCGTTATTCTCCAATTTATGTTAACAGGTTTTGGATCTTGCTAGAACATTATAAGGCACCGTATTATTAAAAAATGATGGACTTTTATATGGAGGAATACATGAAATTATGCTTTTCATGGAACTGCTGAGTCCTCCACTGTATCGATGCAAATATTATAGTAAACATCTCAACAAAAGGACTATAAAAATAAAGATTATTTTTCACTACAGCACTAAAAAATTACATTTGTGAGTAGATGCTTAAGATGATCATTAAGAGCTGGGCCAACAACAGCACTCAGTTGAACTAAAGCATCCAGTCCCCTTCCGAATACTTCATCATCTGAATGAGCCTTCAGAGGAGGAAAAAAGAAAATCTTGTCAGTAATATTCAAACAAATGCACCAGTTCTTAAAAACTGCAATCTCTATGTTATGATTGTATATGGTATTTTTAAAATTAAAACAACTGTGACACTGCTAATTGTTATAATGTAAAACATTTAGAAATACAAGTACAATATGACTGAATGTTAGTATCTAGAGGTAACATCTAAAAACAGAAGTATATTTTTAATGTAGAAAACAAAAGTATCCACAAAATGTCAATGAAACTTTTGCATTTCTTCTCAGACAAGAAAACTAATAATTTATTATTGATTAAATAAAAAATTCCGCAGGCAATACCAACAGTTGACTACACTAACAATTTTAATGCTTCACAGCATATTCACACAGCAAGAACCCTTCAAATGTGGATATGTTGAAATTGTGAGATACTATTTTAGTTACAAATGTAATGAAATCAGCATAATTTCTAGGTAATTCATAGCAATAATTGTCTTTGTCGGAGAAACACAGGAGACAATGACTTTCTGGCTCAATAAATTTAGTCCCCTGTCAACTACAGCTTTGTCACCTGCCAGCAATTATCAGGCTCTGATCTACTTCTAGAGTGTTTTGTCATCTTTATTGCTCCCATGGGAGGGTTCTTCTATACTATTAGAGTTCTCTAATGGTTTAGTTATCTCCCTCTTCCTTTAGCAGTGAAATCGATTATGATAATTTATTTTGTTCTTGTACTAATACTGACCTTTATTTAAACAGTTATTTTTCCACTTTAACATTCGGGCCCTGAACATTTTTGTTTGTTTGTTTGTTTGTTTTTTAAACTAGAAGGCATTGACTGCTTGTGTAGAAGATTTAACAAGACTTTATACCAGAACAGTGCAACAATGAAAATTATCAGATGAGTAACAGTAAATGGAAGAATAGATCAGAATAATTCTTCTAATTTTGTCATCCAAACTAAACCAAAGATACTGATAACACACAATTCTGATCTTCTATTACAGCTCTGATATGTGATCACAAAGAATTTTCAAACTTTCAGCCATCTCTATAAGACCAAAACTGAAACAGCTGGATTAAAGGACAGCAAGTAGCTGAACCAGAAAAGGGCTCTGAAAGATATGAAAAAAACCCAAAAGATACTACCTTCGAGGCCAATACTTTACCTTATTTTATTTTCTGAAGGAGTAGAAAAGTTAAAAGTGTTTTTAAAATTAAGAATATGACCTTAAACATTTTAACCATATTCTTCCCTTTTCTTCATTGGCATATTCTGTTTTATTTTTGTAGCATGTTCTGAATTTTTAAATCTAACAGATAAGTATTTATTCTCGCATCTCCATTTTACTTCACCTCAATTTTTTTTTTGCATGTTATTATGTGGATATATGAAAACACCACCAATACATATATTTATTTCTTTAATAGAACATTTCTGAGAATTTACCTATAGCTACTGTCATACAGCTATACAAGGAATTGCCCATCTGAACTTACAGTTAAAGATATATTTATCTAACAAAACCAAGGCAAAGTTAACATGAGAAAAACAAACTATTCCCACCCTCTAAACCCCAAAACAAAAGCCCATGCAATAGATTTATCACATTAATATTTCCCATGTAGTCCTCACCAGCACAAGAAAAAAGAAAAATAAATCAAACCCATGAAGATCTCTGTATGAAGAGTGAGACATACCAGTGCAGCCTTTAACACTGGAACTAGACGAGGCAACAACGGAATTGCTTTTTCAGTAGCACCTTCAACCATAAGTAATTCTTTAAAACCCTCTTTTGAAACAAATGTATAGGGATGTTTTGTCTCTCTTAGACCCTGTTGCAAATGTAAAACATGTCTGCTTAGTAGTTAGCCTTCTTTTAAACGAAAACACATTTTAAAAGCTCCACATAACAGCAAGATAAAGATTAGACTTTGTAGCATCAGTTCAAAACATAAAATACACTAACTCCACCGTGTGGAGCCATCAAGTACAACTCTGCTGACAGAATATTCTTACTCATGTTCTTTTGGAACATTGAATATTAAAACACACATAATGAATACTGTCCACACAATCACTATTTGTACTTCATTACCTTTAATATAACTATCCAAGGTAATGTTTCAACAAGACCATAAAGAAGAATAGGCTATATTTGTAAATGGTTTTTGTACCCTGACAGAAAAAAAAGAAATAGAAGGTGAGCTATGGAAGGAAAGACACTCCCCACCACACACACACTCCTGCAACACCAAAAACTTGTAGATGGTACAAATATGTACTTCTAGTGAAGACCTGACTGGCAGAACTCAAAGATTTAAGGCCCTGTGGCTGAAGTCTTTCTTCTTTCCATAACAGGAGCTCTAAGTTACTTTAGGAATTGACAGCTTTGTTTAATCTTAGGAAAAAAAAAAGTGCTACCTCTAGAGTATGCACTTTATTCTGTCTGCCACACTGGATTCAACATTTATTTACACTTCTGAAACACATTTGGTGACAAACGTCACAGATGATGCTGAGAAAACAGA